>NC_138815.1:1128200-1350200 GCF_965178545.1 Coloeus monedula | reverse complement strand
CTCCCACAGATCATTCCTGCTCACAGTGTCTCTTGTAGAAAGGGGACAGCATTGCAGGCAGCTTGGACTGAGCATGTGGGGTTTGTTGTTTAGGAAACCATGTCAGGCTTTTCCATTCTTTCCCTACAAACAGGAAAACTTCTCCTGGGCCTGTGTGCAGGCAGAGCCCTGAGGAGAGCACGTGGCACATGGTGCAGTGGGCTGGGACAGCCAGCTGCAGAGCTGAAGGGAAGAAGCCCAAAGTGTCACAATGGCTCCTTGGCTTCATGTGCATCACCTGTGTCACAATGGTCTCCTTGATTCCATGAGGCCCCACTGGGTCACAATGGCTCCTTGCTTCCATGAGATTCCGCAATGTCACCATGGTCTCCTTCGATCCGCATTGTCATAATGGACAATTGGTTCCATGAGGCCCCGCTGTGTCACAATGGCCTCTTGGTTCCATAGGTTTTCTATTGTAACAATGGACTCCTTGGTTCTAGGAGCTCCCCTGCTTTTTGCAGAGGTGTCTTTGGTTCCAACAAGGCCCCGCTGTGTCTCAGTGCACCCTGGCTTCCATGCGTATCTGGAGTATCCCAAAGGCTCCTTGGTTCCACGAGGTCCTGCTGTGTCACAATGGATCCTGTGCGCCATGAGGCCCTACAAAGTCATCATGGACCTTGGTTCCATGTGGTTCCATTGTGTCCCAGTGGTCGCCTTGGTTCCATGAGTTTCCTTAGTGTCACAATGCTCTCCATGCTTCCATGATTCCCCACAATGTCACAATGCTCTCCATACTTCCATGAGGCCCTGCTTTGCCACAATGGTCCCCTTGTGTCCATGAGGCCCTGCTGTGTCCCAATGGACGTATGGTTCCATGAGGTTCCGTGCTGTCCCCATGGTCTTCTTGAATCCGCAGTGTAACAATGGACCATTGGTTCCCTGCGGCCTGGCTGTGTCTCAATGGGCTCCTTGATTCCATGATTCCCCATGGTGTCACCATGGAGCCTTGTTTCTAGGAGGTTCTGTACTGTCACAATTGTCTCCTTGATCCCATGAGCCCCTGCAGTGTCACAATGGCTCCTTGGTTCCATGAGGAACACAAAAGCTTTGCATCAACACTGAACAACAGCTGCGGAACACACCTGGGAGCCTGTGCTTGCATCAAAAGAGGGCTTCAAGCTGAGAATGGCACCGGCAGCTTCCATCTGCAACAGAGAGGCAGGGAAAGGACAGGGACAGAGAATTCAGTGGAAAGACTGCGACAATTCTGCTCCCACAGATCATTCCTGCTCACAGTGTCCCTTGTAGAAAGGGGACATCATTGCGGGCAGCCTGGACTGAGCATGTGGGGTTTGTTGTTTAGGAAACCTGCTCAGGCTTTTCCATTCTTTCCTTACAAACAGGAAAACTTCTCCTGGGCCTGTGTGCAGGCAGAGCCCTGAGGAGAGCACGTGGCACATGGTGCAGTGGGCTGGGACAGCCAGCTGCAGAGCTGAAGGGAAGAAGCCCAAAGTGTCACAATGGCTCCTTGGCTTCATGTGCATCACCTGTGTCACAATGGTCTCCTTGATTCCATGAGGCCCCACTGGGTCACAATGGCTCCTTGCTTCCATGAGGTTCCGCAGTGTCACCATGGTCTCCTTCGATCCGCATTGTCATAATGGACAATTGGTTCCATGCGGCCCCGCTGTGTCACAATGGCCCCTTGGTTCCATAGGTTTTCTATTGTAACAATGGACTCCTTGGTTGTATGAGCTCCCCTGCTTTTTGCACAGGTGTCTTTGGTTCCAACAAGGTCCAGCTGTGTCTCAGTGCACCCTGGCTTCCATGCGCATCTGGAGTATCCCAAAGGCTCCTTGGTTCCACGCGCATCTGGAGTATCACAAAGACTCCTTGGTTCCACGAGGTCCTGCTGTGTCACAATGGATCCTGTGCACCATGAGGCCCTACAAAGTCATCATGGAGCCTTGGTTCCATGTGGTTCCATTGTGTCCCAGTGGTCGCCTTGGTTCCATGAGTTTCCTTAGTGTCACAATGCTCTCCATGCTTCCATGATTCCCCACAATGTCACAATGCTCTCCATACTTCCATGAGGCCCTGTTTGCCACAATGGTCCCCTTGTGTCCATGAGGCCCTGCTGTGTCCCAATGGACGTATGGTTCCATGAGGTTCCGTGCTGTCCCCATGGTCTTCTTGAATCCGCAGTGTAACAATGGACCATTGGTTCCCTGCGGCCTGGCTGTGTCTCAATGGGCTCCTTGATTCCATGATTCCCCATGGTGTCACCATGGAGCCTTGTTTCTAGGAGGTTCTGTACTGTCACAATTGTCTCCTTGATCCCATGAGCCCCTGCAGTGTCACAATGGCTCCTTGGTTCCATGAGGAACACAAAAGCTTTGCATCAACACTGAGCTACAGCTGCTGAACACACCTGGGAGCATGTGCTTGCATCAAAAGAGGGCTTCAAGCTGAGAATGGCACCAGCAGCTTCCATCTGCAACAGAGAGCCAGGGAAAGGACAGGGACAGAGAATTCAGTGGAAAGACTGCGAGAATTCTGCTCCCACAGATCATTCCTGCTCACAGTGTCTCTTGTAGAAAGGGGACAGCATTGCAGGCAGCTTGGACTGAGCATGTGGGGTTTGTTGTTTAGGAAACCATGTCAGGCTTTTCCATTCTTTCCCTACAAACAGGAAAACTTCTCCTGGGCCTGTGTGCAGGCAGAGCCCTGAGGAGAGCACGTGGCACATGGTGCAGTGGGCTGGGACAGCCAGCTGCAGAGCTGAAGGGAAGAAGCCCAAAGTGTCACAATGGCTCCTTGGCTTCATGTGCATCACCTGTGTCACAATGGTCTCCTTGATTCCATGAGGCCCCACTGGGTCACAATGGCTCCTTGCTTCCATGAGATTCCGCAATGTCACCATGGTCTCCTTCGATCCGCATTGTCATAATGGACAATTGGTTCCATGAGGCCCCGCTGTGTCACAATGGCCTCTTGGTTCCATAGGTTTTCTATTGTAACAAAGGACTCCTTGGTTCTAGGAGCTCCCCTGCTTTTTGCAGAGGTGTCTTTGGTTCCAACAAGGCCCCGCTGTGTCTCAGTGCACCCTGGCTTCCATGCGTATCTGGAGTATCCCAAAGGCTCCTTGGTTCCACGAGGTCCTGCTGTGTCACAATGGATCCTGTGCGCCATGAGGCCCTACAAAGTCATCATGGAGCCTTGGTTCCATGTGGTTCCATTGTGTCCCAGTGGTCGCCTCGGTTCCATGAGTTTCCTTAGTGTCACAATGCTCTCCATGCTTCCATGATTCCCCACAATGTCACAATGCTCTCCATACTTCCATGAGGCCCTGCTTTGCCACAATGCTCCCCTTGTGTCCATGAGGCGCTGCTGTGTCCCAATGGACGTATGGTTCCATGAGGTTCCGTGCTGTCCCCATGGTCTTCTTGAATCCGCAGTGTAACAATGGACCATTGGTTCCCTGCGGCCTGGCTGTGTCTCAATGGGCTCCTTGATTCCATGATTCCCCATGGTGTCACCATGGAGCCTTGTTTCTAGGAGGTTCTGTACTGTCACAATTGTCTCCTTGATCCCATGAGCCCCTGCAGTGTCACAATGGCTCCTTGGTTCCATGAGGAACACAAAAGCTTTGCATCAACACTGAGCTACAGCTGCTGAACACACCTGGGAGCATGTGCTTGCATCAAAAGAGGGCTTCAAGCTGAGAATGGCACCAGCAGCTTCCATCTGCAACAGAGAGGCAGGGAAAGGACAGGGACAGAGAATTCAGTGGAAAGACTGCGACAATTCTGCTCCCACAGATCATTCCTGCTCACAGTGTCCCTTGTAGAAAGGGGACATCATTGCGGGCAGCCTGGACTGAGCATGTGGGGTTTGTTGTTTAGGAAACCTGCTCAGGCTTTTCCATTCTTTCCTTACAAACAGGAAAACTTCTCCTGGGCCTGTGTGCAGGCAGAGCCCTGAGGAGAGCACGTGGCACATGGTGCAGTGGGCTGGGACAGCCAGCTGCAGAGCTGAAGGGAAGAAGCCCAAAGTGTCACAATGGCTCCTTGGCTTCATGTGCATCACCTGTGTCACAATGGTCTCCTTGATTCCATGAGGCCCCACTGGGTCACAATGGCTCCTTGCTTCCATGAGGTTCCGCAGTGTCACCATGGTCTCCTTCGATCCGCATTGTCATAATGGACAATTGGTTCCATGCGGCCCCGCTGTGTCACAATGGCCCCTTGGTTCCATAGGTTTTCTATTGTAACAATGGACTCCTTGGTTGTATGAGCTCCCCTGCTTTTTGCAGAGGTGTCTTTGGTTCCAACAAGGTCCAGCTGTGTCTCAGTGCACCCTGGCTTCCATGCGCATCTGGAGTATCCCAAAGGCTCCTTGGTTCCACGCGCATCTGGAGTATCACAAAGACTCCTTGGTTCCACGAGGTCCTGCTGTGTCACAATGGATCCTGTGCACCATGAGGCCCTACAAAGTCATCATGGACCTTGGTTCCATGTGGTTCCATTGTGTCCCAGTGGTCGCCTTGGTTCCATGAGTTTCCTTAGTGTCACAATGCTCTCCATGCTTCCATGATTCCCCACAATGTCACAATGCTCTCCATACTTCCATGAGGCCCTGTTTGCCACAATGGTCCCCTTGTGTCCATGAGGCCCTGCTGTGTCCCAATGGACGTATGGTTCCATGAGGTTCCGTGCTGTCCCCATGGTCTTCTTGAATCCGCAGTGTAACAATGGACCATTGGTTCCCTGCGGCCTGGCTGTGTCTCAATGGGCTCCTTGATTCCATGATTCCCCATGGTGTCACCATGGAGCCTTGTTTCTAGGAGGTTCTGTACTGTCACAATTGTCTCCTTGATCCCATGAGCCCCTGCAGTGTCACAATGGCTCCTTGGTTCCATGAGGAACACAAAAGCTTTGCATCAACACTGAGCTACAGCTGCTGAACACACCTGGGAGCATGTGCTTGCATCAAAAGAGGGCTTCAAGCTGAGAATGGCACCAGCAGCTTCCATCTGCAACAGAGAGCCAGGGAAAGGACAGGGACAGAGAATTCAGTGGAAAGACTGCGAGAATTCTGCTCCCACAGATCATTCCTGCTCACAGTGTCTCTTGTAGAAAGGGGACAGCATTGCAGGCAGCTTGGACTGAGCATGTGGGGTTTGTTGTTTAGGAAACCATGTCAGGCTTTTCCATTCTTTCCCTACAAACAGGAAAACTTCTCCTGGGCCTGTGTGCAGGCAGAGCCCTGAGGAGAGCACGTGGCACATGGTGCAGTGGGCTGGGACAGCCAGCTGCAGAGCTGAAGGGAAGAAGCCCAAAGTGTCACAATGGCTCCTTGGCTTCATGTGCATCACCTGTGTCACAATGGTCTCCTTGATTCCATGAGGCCCCACTGGGTCACAATGGCTCCTTGCTTCCATGAGATTCCGCAATGTCACCATGGTCTCCTTCGATCCGCATTGTCATAATGGACAATTGGTTCCATGAGGCCCCGCTGTGTCACAATGGCCTCTTGGTTCCATAGGTTTTCTATTGTAACAAAGGACTCCTTGGTTCTAGGAGCTCCCCTGCTTTTTGCAGAGGTGTCTTTGGTTCCAACAAGGCCCCGCTGTGTCTCAGTGCACCCTGGCTTCCATGCGTATCTGGAGTATCACAAAGGCTCCTTGGTTCCACGAGGTCCTGCTGTGTCACAATGGATCCTGTGCGCCATGAGGCCCTACAAAGTCATCATGGAGCCTTGGTTCCATGTGGTTCCATTGTGTCCCAGTGGTCGCCTCGGTTCCATGAGTTTCCTTAGTGTCACAATGCTCTCCATGCTTCCATGATTCCCCACAATGTCACAATGCTCTCCATACTTCCATGAGGCCCTGCTTTGCCACAATGGTCCCCTTGTGTCCATGAGGCGCTGCTGTGTCCCAATGGACGTATGGTTCCATGAGGTTCCGTGCTGTCCCCATGGTCTTCTTGA
This sequence comes from Coloeus monedula, assembly GCF_965178545.1. Lineage (NCBI taxonomy): Eukaryota > Metazoa > Chordata > Aves > Passeriformes > Corvidae > Coloeus > Coloeus monedula. The sequence continues at coordinate 1,344,227 of NC_138815.1, read as the reverse complement.
ATCCGCAGTGTAACAATGGACCATTGGTTCCCTGCGGCCTGGCTGTGTCTCAATGGGCTCCTTGATTCCATGATTCCCCATGGTGTCACCATGGAGCCTTGTTTCTAGGAGGTTCTGTACTGTCACAATTGTCTCCTTGATCCCATGAGCCCCTGCAGTGTCACAATGGCTCCTTGGTTCCATGAGGAACACAAAAGCTTTGCATCAACACTGAGCTACAGCTGCTGAACACACCTGGGAGCATGTGCTTGCATCAAAAGAGGGCTTCAAGCTGAGAATGGCACCAGCAGCTTCCATCTGCAACAGAGAGGCAGGGAAAGGACAGGGACAGAGAATTCAGTGGAAAGACTGCGACAATTCTGCTCCCACAGATCATTCCTGCTCACAGTGTCCCTTGTAGAAAGGGGACATCATTGCGGGCAGCCTGGACTGAGCATGTGGGGTTTGTTGTTTAGGAAACCTGCTCAGGCTTTTCCATTCTTTCCTTACAAACAGGAAAACTTCTCCTGGGCCTGTGTGCAGGCAGAGCCCTGAGGAGAGCACGTGGCACATGGTGCAGTGGGCTGGGACAGCCAGCTGCAGAGCTGAAGGGAAGAAGCCCAAAGTGTCACAATGGCTCCTTGGCTTCATGTGCATCACCTGTGTCACAATGGTCTCCTTGATTCCATGAGGCCCCACTGGGTCACAATGGCTCCTTGCTTCCATGAGGTTCCGCAGTGTCACCATGGTCTCCTTCGATCCGCATTGTCATAATGGACAATTGGTTCCATGCGGCCCCGCTGTGTCACAATGGCCCCTTGGTTCCATAGGTTTTCTATTGTAACAATGGACTCCTTGGTTGTATGAGCTCCCCTGCTTTTTGCAGAGGTGTCTTTGGTTCCAACAAGGTCCAGCTGTGTCTCAGTGCACCCTGGCTTCCATGCGCATCTGGAGTATCCCAAAGGCTCCTTGGTTCCACGCGCATCTGGAGTATCACAAAGACTCCTTGGTTCCACGAGGTCCTGCTGTGTCACAATGGATCCTGTGCACCATGAGGCCCTACAAAGTCATCATGGACCTTGGTTCCATGTGGTTCCATTGTGTCCCAGTGGTCGCCTTGGTTCCATGAGTTTCCTTAGTGTCACAATGCTCTCCATGCTTCCATGATTCCCCACAATGTCACAATGCTCTCCATACTTCCATGAGGCCCTGTTTGCCACAATGGTCCCCTTGTGTCCATGAGGCCCTGCTGTGTCCCAATGGACGTATGGTTCCATGAGGTTCCGTGCTGTCCCCATGGTCTTCTTGAATCCGCAGTGTAACAATGGACCATTGGTTCCCTGCGGCCTGGCTGTGTCTCAATGGGCTCCTTGATTCCATGATTCCCCATGGTGTCACCATGGAGCCTTGTTTCTAGGAGGTTCTGTACTGTCACAATTGTCTCCTTGATCCCATGAGCCCCTGCAGTGTCACAATGGCTCCTTGGTTCCATGAGGAACACAAAAGCTTTGCATCAACACTGAGCTACAGCTGCTGAACCCACCTGGGAGCATGTGCTTGCATCAAAAGAGGGCTTCAAGCTGAGAATGGCACCAGCAGCTTCCATCTGCAACAGAGAGGCAGGGAAAGGACAGGGACAGAGAATTCAGTGGAAAGACTGCGACAATTCTGCTCCCACAGATCATTCCTGCTCACAGTGTCTCTTGTAGAAAGGGGACAGCATTGCAGGCAGCCTGGACTGAGCATGTGAGGTTTGTTGTTTAGGAAACCATGTCAGGCTTTTCCATTCTTTCCCTACAAACAGGAAAACTTCTCCTGGGCCTGTGTGCAGGCAGAGCCCTGAGGAGAGCACGTGGCACATGGTGCAGTGGGCTGGGACAGCCAGCTGCAGAGCTGAAGGGAAGAAGCCCAAAGTGTCACAATGGCTCCTTGGCTTCATGTGCATCACCTGTGTCACAATGGTCTCCTTGATTCCATGAGGCCCCACTGGGTCACAATGGCTCCTTGCTTCCATGAGATTCCGCAATGTCACCATGGTCTCCTTCGATCCGCATTGTCATAATGGACAATTGCTTCCATGTGGCCCCGCTGTGTCACAATGGCCCCTTGGTTCCATAGGTTTTCTATTGTAACAATGGACTCCTTGGTTCTAGGAGCTCCCCTGCTTTTTGCAGAGGTGTCTTTGCTTCCAACAAGGCCCCGCTGTGTCTCAGTGCACCCTGGCTTCCATGCGTATCTGGAGTATCACAAAGGCTCCTTGGTTCCACGAGGTCCTGCTGTGTCACAATGGATCCTGTGCGCCATGAGGCCCTACAAAGTCATCATGGAGCCTTGGTTCCATGTGGTTCCATTGTGTCCCAGTGGTCGCCTCGGTTCCATGAGTTTCCTTAGTGTCACAATGCTCTCCATGCTTCCATGATTCCCCACAATGTCACAATGCTCTCCATACTTCCATGAGGCCCTGCTTTGCCACAATGGTCCCCTTGTGTCCATGAGGCCCTGCTGTGTCCCAATGGACGTATGGTTCCATGAGGTTCCGTGGTGTCCCCATGGTCTTCTTGAATCCGCAGTGTAACAATGGACCATTGGTTCCCTGCGGCCTGGCTGTGTCTCAATGGGCTCCTTGATTCCATGATTCCCCACGGTGTCACCATGGAGCCTTGTTTCTAGGAGGTTCTGTACTGTCACAATTGTCTCCTTGATCCCATGAGCCCCTGCAGTGTCACAATGGCTCCTTGGTTCCATGAGGAACACAAAAGCTTTGCATCAACACTGAGCTACAGCTGCTGAACACACCTGGGAGCATGTGCTTGCATCAAAAGAGGGCTTCAAGCTGAGAATGGCACCAGCAGCTTCCATCTGCAACAGAGAGGCAGGGAAAGGACAGGGACAGAGAATTCAGTGGAAAGACTGCGACAATTCTGCTCCCACAGATCATTCCTGCTCACAGTGTCCCTTGTAGAAAGGGGACAGCATTGCAGGCAGCCTGGACTGAGCATGTGGGGTTTGTTGTTTAGGAAACCATGTCAGGCTTTTCCATTCTTTCCCTACAAACAGGAAAACTTCTCCTGGGCCTGTGTGCAGGCAGAGCCCTGAGGAGAGCACGTGGCACATGGTGCAGTGGGCTGGGACAGCCAGCTGCAGAGCTGAAGGGAAGAAGCCCAAAGTGTCACAATGGCTCCTTGGCTTCATGTGCATCACCTGTGTCACAATGGTCTCCTTGATTCCATGAGGCCCCACTGGGTCACAATGGCTCCTTGCTTCCATGAGATTCCGCAATGTCACCGTGGTCTCCTTCGATCCGCATTGTCATAATGGACAATTGGTTCCATGAGGCCCCGCTGTGTCACAATGGCCTCTTGGTTCCATAGGTTTTCTATTGTAACAATGGACTCCTTGGTTCTAGGAGCTCCCCTGCTTTTTGCAGAGGTGTCTTTGGTTCCAACAAGGCCCCGCTGTGTCTCAGTGCACCCTGGCTTCCATGCGTATCTGGAGTATCCCAAAGGCTCCTTGGTTCCACGAGGTCCTGCTGTGTCACAATGGATCCTGTGCGCCATGAGGCCCTACAAAGTCATCATGGAGCCTTGGTTCCATGTGGTTCCATTGTGTCCCAGTGGTCGCCTCGGTTCCATGAGTTTCCTTAGTGTCACAATGCTCTCCATGCTTCCATGATTCCCCACAATGTCACAATGCTCTCCATACTTCCATGAGGCCCTGCTTTGCCACAATGGTCCCCTTGTGTCCATGAGGCCCTGCTGTGTCCCAATGGACGTATGGTTCCATGAGGTTCCGTGCTGTCCCCATGGTCTTCCTGAATCCGCAGTGTAACAATGGACCATTGGTTCCCTGCGGCCTGGCTGTGTCTCAATGGGCTCCTTGATTCCATGATTCCCCATGGTGTCACCATGGAGCCTTGTTTCTAGGAGGTTCTGTACTGTCACAATTGTCTCCTTGATCCCATGAGCCCCTGCAGTGTCACAATGGCTCCTTGGTTCCATGAGGAACACAAAAGCTTTGCATCAACACTGAGCTACAGCTGCTGAACACACCTGGGAGCATGTGCTTGCATCAAAAGAGGGCTTCAAGCTGAGAATGGCACCAGCAGCTTCCATCTGCAACAGAGAGGCAGGGAAAGGACAGGGACAGAGAATTCAGTGGAAAGACTGCGACAATTCTGCTCCCACAGATCATTCCTGCTCACAGTGTCCCTTGTAGAAAGGGGACATCATTGCGGGCAGCCTGGACTGAGCATGTGGGGTTTGTTGTTTAGGAAACCTGCTCAGGCTTTTCCATTCTTTCCTTACAAACAGGAAAACTTCTCCTGGGCCTGTGTGCAGGCAGAGCCCTGAGGAGAGCACGTGGCACATGGTGCAGTGGGCTGGGACAGCCAGCTGCAGAGCTGAAGGGAAGAAGCCCAAAGTGTCACAATGGCTCCTTGGCTTCATGTGCATCACCTGTGTCACAATGGTCTCCTTGATTCCATGAGGCCCCACTGGGTCACAATGGCTCCTTGCTTCCATGAGGTTCCGCAGTGTCACCATGGTCTCCTTCGATCCGCATTGTCATAATGGACAATTGGTTCCATGCGGCCCCGCTGTGTCACAATGGCCCCTTGGTTCCATAGGTTTTCTATTGTAACAATGGACTCCTTGGTTGTATGAGCTCCCCTGCTTTTTGCAGAGGTGTCTTTGGTTCCAACAAGGTCCAGCTGTGTCTCAGTGCACCCTGGCTTCCATGCGCATCTGGAGTATCCCAAAGGCTCCTTGGTTCCACGCGCATCTGGAGTATCACAAAGACTCCTTGGTTCCACGAGGTCCTGCTGTGTCACAATGGATCCTGTGCACCATGAGGCCCTACAAAGTCATCATGGACCTTGGTTCCATGTGGTTCCATTGTGTCCCAGTGGTCGCCTTGGTTCCATGAGTTTCCTTAGTGTCACAATGCTCTCCATGCTTCCATGATTCCCCACAATGTCACAATGCTCTCCATACTTCCATGAGGCCCTGTTTGCCACAATGGTCCCCTTGTGTCCATGAGGCCCTGCTGTGTCCCAATGGACGTATGGTTCCATGAGGTTCCGTGCTGTCCCCATGGTCTTCTTGAATCCGCAGTGTAACAATGGACCATTGGTTCCCTGCGGCCTGGCTGTGTCTCAATGGGCTCCTTGATTCCATGATTCCCCATGGTGTCACCATGGAGCCTTGTTTCTAGGAGGTTCTGTACTGTCACAATTGTCTCCTTGATCCCATGAGCCCCTGCAGTGTCACAATGGCTCCTTGGTTCCATGAGGAACACAAAAGCTTTGCATCAACACTGAGCTACAGCTGCTGAACACACCTGGGAGCATGTGCTTGCATCAAAAGAGGGCTTCAAGCTGAGAATGGCACCAGCAGCTTCCATCTGCAACAGAGAGGCAGGGAAAGGACAGGGACAGAGAATTCAGTGGAAAGACTGCGAGAATTCTGCTCCCACAGATCATTCCTGCTCACAGTGTCCCTTGTAGAAAGGGGACAGCATTGCAGGCAGCCTGGACTGAGCATGTGGGGTTTGTTGTTTAGGAAACCATGTCAGGCTTTTCCATTCTTTCCCTACAAACAGGAAAACTTCTCCTGGGCCTGTGTGCAGGCAGAGCCCTGAGGAGAGCACGTGGCACATGGTGCAGTGGGCTGGGACAGCCAGCTGCAGAGCTGAAGGGAAGAAGCCCAAAGTGTCACAATGGCTCCTTGGCTTCATGTGCATCACCTGTGTCACAATGGTCTCCTTGATTCCATGAGGCCCCACTGGGTCACAATGGCTCCTTGCTTCCATGAGATTCCGCAATGTCACCATGGTCTCCTTCGATCCGCATTGTCATAATGGACAATTGGTTCCATGAGGCCCCGCTGTGTCACAATGGCCTCTTGGTTCCATAGGTTTTCTATTGTAACAATGGACTCCTTGGTTCTAGGAGCTCCCCTGCTTTTTGCAGAGGTGTCTTTGGTTCCAACAAGGCCCCGCTGTGTCTCAGTGCACCCTGGCTTCCATGCGTATCTGGAGTATCACAAAGGCTCCTTGGTTCCATGAGGTCCTGCTGTGTCACAATGGATCCTGTGCGCCATGAGGCCCTACAAAGTCATCATGGAGCCTTGGTTCCATGTGGTTCCATTGTGTCCCGCTGGTCGCCTTGGTTCCATGAGTTTCCTTACTGTCACAATGCTCTCCATACTTCCATGAGGCCCTGCTTTGCCACAATGGTCCCCTTGTGTCCATGAGGCCCTGCTGTGTCCCAATGGACGTATGGTTCCATGAGGTTCCGTGCTGTCCCCATGGTCTTCTTGAATCCGCAGTGTAACAATGGACCATTGGTTCCCTGCGGCCTGGCTGTGTCTCAATGGGCTCCTTGATTCCATGATTCCCCATGGTGTCACCATGGAGCCTTGTTTCTAGGAGGTTCTGTACTGTCACAATTGTCTCCTTGATCCCATGAGCCCCTGCAGTGTCACAATGGCTCCTTGGTTCCATGAGGAACACAAAAGCTTTGCATCAACACTGAACAACAGCTGCGGAACACACCTGGGAGCCTGTGCTTGCATCAAAAGAGGGCTTCAAGCTGAGAATGGCACCGGCAGCTTCCATCTGCAACAGAGAGGCAGGGAAAGGACAGGGACAGAGAATTCAGTGGAAAGACTGCGACAATTCTGCTCCCACAGATCATTCCTGCTCACAGTGTCCCTTGTAGAAAGGGGACATCATTGCGGGCAGCCTGGACTGAGCATGTGGGGTTTGTTGTTTAGGAAACCTGCTCAGGCTTTTCCATTCTTTCCTTACAAACAGGAAAACTTCTCCTGGGCCTGTGTGCAGGCAGAGCCCTGAGGAGAGCACGTGGCACATGGTGCAGTGGGCTGGGACAGCCAGCTGCAGAGCTGAAGGGAAGAAGCCCAAAGTGTCACAATGGCTCCTTGGCTTCATGTGCATCACCTGTGTCACAATGGTCTCCTTGATTCCATGAGGCCCCACTGGGTCACAATGGCTCCTTGCTTCCATGAGGTTCCGCAGTGTCACCATGGTCTCCTTCGATCCGCATTGTCATAATGGACAATTGGTTCCATGCGGCCCCGCTGTGTCACAATGGCCCCTTGGTTCCATAGGTTTTCTATTGTAACAATGGACTCCTTGGTTGTATGAGCTCCCCTGCTTTTTGCAGAGGTGTCTTTGGTTCCAACAAGGTCCAGCTGTGTCTCAGTGCACCCTGGCTTCCATGCGCATCTGGAGTATCCCAAAGGCTCCTTGGTTCCACGCGCATCTGGAGTATCACAAAGACTCCTTGGTTCCACGAGGTCCTGCTGTGTCACAATGGATCCTGTGCACCATGAGGCCCTACAAAGTCATCATGGAGCCTTGGTTCCATGTGGTTCCATTGTGTCCCAGTGGTCGCCTTGGTTCCATGAGTTTCCTTAGTGTCACAATGCTCTCCATGCTTCCATGATTCCCCACAATGTCACAATGCTCTCCATACTTCCATGAGGCCCTGTTTGCCACAATGGTCCCCTTGTGTCCATGAGGCCCTGCTGTGTCCCAATGGACGTATGGTTCCATGAGGTTCCGTGGTGTCCCCATGGTCTTCTTGAATCCGCAGTGTAACAATGGACCATTGGTTCCCTGCGGCCTGGCTGTGTCTCAATGGGCTCCTTGATTCCATGATTCCCCATGGTGTCACCATGGAGCCTTGTTTCTAGGAGGTTCTGTACTGTCACAATTGTCTCCTTGATCCCATGAGCCCCTGCAGTGTCACAATGGCTCCTTGGTTCCATGAGGAACACAAAAGCTTTGCATCAACACTGAGCTACAGCTGCTGAACACACCTGGGAGCATGTGCTTGCATCAAAAGAGGGCTTCAAGATGAGAATGGCACCAGCAGCTTCCATCTGCAACAGAGAGGCAGGGAAAGGACAGGGACAGAGAATTCAGTGGAAAGACTGCGACAATTCTGCTCCCACAGATCATTCCTGCTCACAGTGTCTCTTGTAGAAAGGGGACAGCATTGCAGGCAGCTTGGACTGAGCATGTGGGGTTTGTTGTTTAGGAAACCTGCTCAGGCTTTTCCATTCTTTCCCTACAAACAGGAAAACTTCTCCTGGGCCTGTGTGCAGGCAGAGCCCTGAGGAGAGCACGTGGCACATGGTGCAGTGGGCTGGGACAGCCAGCTGCAGAGCTGAAGGGAAGAAGCCCAAAGTGTCACAATGGCTCCTTGGCTTCATGTGCATCACCTGTGTCACAATGGTCTCCTTGATTCCATGAGGCCCCACTGGGTCACAATGGCTCCTTGCTTCCATGAGATTCCGCAATGTCACCATGGTCTCCTTCGATCCGCATTGTCATAATGGACAATTGGTTCCATGAGGCCCCGCTGTGTCACAATGGCCTCTTGGTTCCATAGGTTTTCTATTGTAACAATGGACTCCTTGGTTCTAGGAGCTCCCCTGCTTTTTGCAGAGGTGTCTTTGGTTCCAACAAGGCCCCGCTGTGTCTCAGTGCACCCTGGCTTCCATGCGTATCTGGAGTATCCCAAAGGCTCCTTGGTTCCACGAGGTCCTGCTGTGTCACAATGGATCCTGTGCGCCATGAGGCCCTACAAAGTCATCATGGAGCCTTGGTTCCATGTGGTTCCATTGTGTCCCAGTGGTCGCCTCGGTTCCATGAGTTTCCTTAGTGTCACAATGCTCTCCATGCTTCCATGATTCCCCACAATGTCACAATGCTCTCCATACTTCCATGAGGCCCTGCTTTGCCACAATGCTCCCCTTGTGTCCATGAGGCGCTGCTGTGTCCCAATGGACGTATGGTTCCATGAGGTTCCGTGCTGTCCCCATGGTCTTCTTGAATCCGCAGTGTAACAATGGACCATTGGTTCCCTGCGGCCTGGCTGTGTCTCAATGGGCTCCTTGATTCCATGATTCCCCATGGTGTCACCATGGAGCCTTGTTTCTAGGAGGTTCTGTACTGTCACAATTGTCTCCTTGATCCCATGAGCCCCTGCAGTGTCACAATGGCTCCTTGGTTCCATGAGGAACACAAAAGCTTTGCATCAACACTGAGCTACAGCTGCTGAACACACCTGGGAGCATGTGCTTGCATCAAAAGAGGGCTTCAAGCTGAGAATGGCACCAGCAGCTTCCATCTGCAACAGAGAGGCAGGGAAAGGACAGGGACAGAGAATTCAGTGGAAAGACTGCGACAATTCTGCTCCCACAGATCATTCCTGCTCACAGTGTCCCTTGTAGAAAGGGGACATCATTGCGGGCAGCCTGGACTGACCATGTGGGGTTTGTTGTTTAGGAAACCTGCTCAGGCTTTTCCATTCTTTCCTTACAAACAGGAAAACTTCTCCTGGGCCTGTGTGCAGGCAGAGCCCTGAGGAGAGCACGTGGCACATGGTGCAGTGGGCTGGGACAGCCAGCTGCAGAGCTGAAGGGAAGAAGCCCAAAGTGTCACAATGGCTCCTTGGCTTCATGTGCATCACCTGTGTCACAATGGTCTCCTTGATTCCATGAGGCCCCACTGGGTCACAATGGCTCCTTGCTTCCATGAGGTTCCGCAGTGTCACCATGGTCTCCTTCGATCCGCATTGTCATAATGGACAATTGGTTCCATGCGGCCCCGCTGTGTCACAATGGCCCCTTGGTTCCATAGGTTTTCTATTGTAACAATGGACTCCTTGGTTGTATGAGCTCCCCTGCTTTTTGCAGAGGTGTCTTTGGTTCCAACAAGGTCCAGCTGTGTCTCAGTGCACCCTGGCTTCCATGCGCATCTGGAGTATCCCAAAGGCTCCTTGGTTCCACGCGCATCTGGAGTATCACAAAGACTCCTTGGTTCCACGAGGTCCTGCTGTGTCACAATGGATCCTGTGCGCCATGAGGCCCTACAAAGTCATCATGGACCTTGGTTCCATGTGGTTCCATTGTGTCCCAGTGGTCGCCTTGGTTCCATGAGTTTCCTTAGTGTCACAATGCTCTCCATGCTTCCATGATTCCCCACAATGTCACAATGCTCTCCATACTTCCATGAGGCCCTGTTTGCCACAATGGTCCCCTTGTGTCCATGAGGCCCTGCTGTGTCCCAATGGACGTATGGTTCCATGAGGTTCCGTGCTGTCCCCATGGTCTTCTTGAATCCGCAGTGTAACAATGGACCATTGGTTCCCTGCGGCCTGGCTGTGTCTCAATGGGCTCCTTGATTCCATGATTCCCCATGGTGTCACCATGGAGCCTTGTTTCTAGGAGGTTCTGTACTGTCACAATTGTCTCCTTGATCCCATGAGCCCCTGCAGTGTCACAATGGCTCCTTGGTTCCATGAGGAACACAAAAGCTTTGCATCAACACTGAGCTACAGCTGCTGAACACACCTGGGACTATATGCTTGCATCAAAAGAGGGCTTCAAGCTGAGAATGGCACCAGCAGCTTCCATCTGCAACAGAGAGGCAGGGAAAGGACAGGGACAGAGAATTCAGTGGAAAGACTGCGACAATTCTGCTCCCACAGATCATTCCTGCTCACAGTGTCTCTTGTAGAAAGGGGACAGCATTGCAGGCAGCCTGGACTGAGCATGTGAGGTTTGTTGTTTAGGAAACCATGTCAGGCTTTTCCATTCTTTCCCTACAAACAGGAAAACTTCTCCTGGGCCTGTGTGCAGGCAGAGCCCTGAGGAGAGCACGTGGCACATGGTGCAGTGGGCTGGGACAGCCAGCTGCAGAGCTCAAGGGAAGAAGCCCAAAGTGTCACAATGGCTCCTTGGCTTCATGTGCATCACCTGTGTCACAATGGTCTCCTTGATTCCATGAGGCCCCACTGGGTCACAATGGCTCCTTGCTTCCATGAGGTTCCGCAGCGTGAGCATGCTCTCCTTCGATCCGCATTGTCATAATGGACAATTGCTTCCATGTGGCCCCGCTGTGTCACAATGGCCCCTTGGTTCCATAGGTTTTCTATTGTAACAATGGACTCCTTGGTTCTAGGAGCTCCCCTGCTTTTTGCAGAGGTGTCTTTGGTTCCAACAAGGCCCCGCTGTGTCTCAGTGCACCCTGGCTTCCATGCGTATCTGGAGTATCCCAAAGGCTCCTTGGTTCCACGAGGTCCTGCTGTGTCACAATGGATCCTGTGCGCCATGAGGCCCTACAAAGTCATCATGGAGCCTTGGTTCCATGTGGTTCCATTGTGTCCCAGTGGTCGCCTTGGTTCCATGAGTTTCCTTAGTGTCACAATGCTCTCCATGCTTCCATGATTCCCCACAATGTCACAATGCTCTCCATACTTCCATGAGGCCCTGCTTTGCCACAATGGTCCCCTTGTGTCCATGAGGCCCTGCTGTGTCCCAATGGACGTATGGTTCCATGAGGTTCCGTGGTGTCCCCATGGTCTTCTTGAATCCGCAGTGTAACAATGGACCATTGGTTCCCTGCGGCCTGGCTGTGTCTCAATGGGCTCCTTGATTCCATGATTCCCCACGGTGTCACCATGGAGCCTTGTTTCTAGGAGGTTCTGTACTGTCACAATTGTCTCCTTGATCCCATGAGCCCCTGCAGTGTCACAATGGCTCCTTGGTTCCATGAGGAACACAAAAGCTTTGCATCAACACTGAGCTACAGCTGCTGAACCCACCTGGGAGCATGTGCTTGCATCAAAAGAGGGCTTCAAGCTGAGAATGGCACCAGCAGCTTCCATCTGCAACAGAGAGGCAGGGAAAGGACAGGGACAGAGAATTCAGTGGAAAGACTGCGAGAATTCTGCTCCCACAGATCATTCCTGCTCACAGTGTCCCTTGTAGAAAGGGGACAGCATTGCAGGCAGCCTGGACTGAGCATGTGGGGTTTGTTGTTTAGGAAACCATGTCAGGCTTTTCCATTCTTTCCCTACAAACAGGAAAACTTCTCCTGGGCCTGTGTGCAGGCAGAGCCCTGAGGAGAGCACGTGGCACATGGTGCAGTGGGCTGGGACAGCCAGCTGCAGAGCTGAAGGGAAGAAGCCCAAAGTGTCACAATGGCTCCTTGGCTTCATGTGCATCACCTGTGTCACAATGGTCTCCTTGATTCCATGAGGCCCCACTGGGTCACAATGGCTCCTTGCTTCCATGAGATTCCGCAATGTCACCATGGTCTCCTTCGATCCGCATTGTCATAATGGACAATTGGTTCCATGAGGCCCCGCTCTGTCACAATGGCCTCTTGGTTCCATAGGTTTTCTATTGTAACAATGGACTCCTTGGTTCTAGGAGCTCCCCTGCTTTTTGCAGAGGTGTCTTTGGTTCCAACAAGGCCCCGCTGTGTCTCAGTGCACCCTGGCTTCCATGCGTATCTGGAGTATCACAAAGGCTCCTTGGTTCCATGAGGTCCTGCTGTGTCACAATGGATCCTGTGCGCCATGAGGCCCTACAAAGTCATCATGGAGCCTTGGTTCCATGTGGTTCCATTGTGTCCCGCTGGTCGCCTTGGTTCCATGAGTTTCCTTACTGTCACAATGCTCTCCATACTTCCATGAGGCCCTGCTTTGCCACAATGGTCCCCTTGTGTCCATGAGGCCCTGCTGTGTCCCAATGGACGTATGGTTCCATGAGGTTCCGTGCTGTCCCCATGGTCTTCTTGAATCCGCAGTGTAACAATGGACCATTGGTTCCCTGCGGCCTGGCTGTGTCTCAATGGGCTCCTTGATTCCATGATTCCCCATGGTGTCACCATGGAGCCTTGTTTCTAGGAGGTTCTGTACTGTCACAATTGTCTCCTTGATCCCATGAGCCCCTGCAGTGTCACAATGGCTCCTTGGTTCCATGAGGAACACAAAAGCTTTGCATCAACACTGAGCTACAGCTGCTGAACACACCTGGGAGCATGTGCTTGCATCAAAAGAGGGCTTCAAGCTGAGAATGGCACCAGCAGCTTCCATCTGCAACAGAGAGGCAGGGAAAGGACAGGGACAGAGAATTCAGTGGAAAGACTGCGAGAATTCTGCTCCCACAGATCATTCCTGCTCACAGTGTCTCTTGTAGAAAGGGGACAGCATTGCAGGCAGCTTGGACTGAGCATGTGGGGTTTGTTGTTTAGGAAACCATGTCAGGCTTTTCCATTCTTTCCCTACAAACAGGAAAACTTCTCCTGGGCCTGTGTGCAGGCAGAGCCCTGAGGAGAGCACGTGGCACATGGTGCAGTGGGCTGGGACAGCCAGCTGCAGAGCTGAAGGGAAGAAGCCCAAAGTGTCACAATGGCTCCTTGGCTTCATGTGCATCACCTGTGTCACAATGGTCTCCTTGATTCCATGAGGCCCCACTGGGTCACAATGGCTCCTTGCTTCCATGAGATTCCGCAATGTCACCATGGTCTCCTTCGATCCGCATTGTCATAATGGACAATTGGTTCCATGAGGCCCCGCTGTGTCACAATGGCCTCTTGGTTCCATAGGTTTTCTATTGTAACAATGGACTCCTTGGTTCTAGGAGCTCCCCTGCTTTTTGCAGAGGTGTCTTTGGTTCCAACAAGGCCCCGCTGTGTCTCAGTGCACCCTGGCTTCCATGCGTATCTGGAGTATCCCAAAGGCTCCTTGGTTCCACGAGGTCCTGCTGTGTCACAATGGATCCTGTGCGCCATGAGGCCCTACAAAGTCATCATGGAGCCTTGGTTCCATGTGGTTCCATTGTGTCCCAGTGGTCGCCTCGGTTCCATGAGTTTCCTTAGTGTCACAATGCTCTCCATGCTTCCATGATTCCCCACAATGTCACAATGCTCTCCATACTTCCATGAGGCCCTGCTTTGCCACAATGCTCCCCTTGTGTCCATGAGGCGCTGCTGTGTCCCAATGGACGTATGGTTCCATGAGGTTCCGTGCTGTCCCCATGGTCTTCTTGAATCCGCAGTGTAACAATGGACCATTGGTTCCCTGCGGCCTGGCTGTGTCTCAATGGGCTCCTTGATTCCATGATTCCCCATGGTGTCACCATGGAGCCTTGTTTCTAGGAGGTTCTGTACTGTCACAATTGTCTCCTTGATCCCATGAGCCCCTGCAGTGTCACAATGGCTCCTTGGTTCCATGAGGAACACAAAAGCTTTGCATCAACACTGAGCTACAGCTGCTGAACACACCTGGGAGCATGTGCTTGCATCAAAAGAGGGCTTCAAGCTGAGAATGGCACCAGCAGCTTCCATCTGCAACAGAGAGGCAGGGAAAGGACAGGGACAGAGAATTCAGTGGAAAGACTGCGACAATTCTGCTCCCACAGATCATTCCTGCTCACAGTGTCCCTTGTAGAAAGGGGACATCATTGCGGGCAGCCTGGACTGAGCATGTGGGGTTTGTTGTTTAGGAAACCTGCTCAGGCTTTTCCATTCTTTCCTTACAAACAGGAAAACTTCTCCTGGGCCTGTGTGCAGGCAGAGCCCTGAGGAGAGCACGTGGCACATGGTGCAGTGGGCTGGGACAGCCAGCTGCAGAGCTGAAGGGAAGAAGCCCAAAGTGTCACAATGGCTCCTTGGCTTCATGTGCATCACCTGTGTCACAATGGTCTCCTTGATTCCATGAGGCCCCACTGGGTCACAATGGCTCCTTGCTTCCATGAGGTTCCGCAGTGTCACCATGGTCTCCTTCGATCCGCATTGTCATAATGGACAATTGGTTCCATGCGGCCCCGCTGTGTCACAATGGCCCCTTGGTTCCATAGGTTTTCTATTGTAACAATGGACTCCTTGGTTCTAGGAGCTCCCCTGCTTTTTGCAGAGGTGTCTTTGGTTCCAACAAGGTCCAGCTGTGTCTCAGTGCACCCTGGCTTCCATGCGCATCTGGAGTATCCCAAAGGCTCCTTGGTTCCACGCGCATCTGGAGTATCACAAAGACTCCTTGGTTCCACGAGGTCCTGCTGTGTCACAATGGATCCTGTGCGCCATGAGGCCCTACAAAGTCATCATGGACCTTGGTTCCATGTGGTTCCATTGTGTCCCAGTGGTCGCCTTGGTTCCATGAGTTTCCTTAGTGTCACAATGCTCTCCATGCTTCCATGATTCCCCACAATGTCACAATGCTCTCCATACTTCCATGAGGCCCTGCTTTGCCACAATGGTCCCCTTGTGTCCATGAGGCCCTGCTGTGTCCCAATGGACGTATGGTTCCATGAGGTTCCGTGCTGTCCCCATGGTCTTCTTGAATCCGCAGTGTAACAATGGACCATTGGTTCCCTGCGGCCTGGCTGTGTCTCAATGGGCTCCTTGATTCCATGATTCCCCATGGTGTCACCATGGAGCCTTGTTTCTAGGAGGTTCTGTACTGTCACAATTGTCTCCTTGATCCCATGAGCCCCTGCAGTGTCACAATGGCTCCTTGGTTCCATGAGGAACACAAAAGCTTTGCATCAACACTGAGCTACAGCTGCTGAACACACCTGGGACTATATGCTTGCATCAAAAGAGGGCTTCAAGCTGAGAATGGCACCAGCAGCTTCCATCTGCAACAGAGAGGCAGGGAAAGGACAGGGACAGAGAATTCAGTGGAAAGACTGCGACAATTCTGCTCCCACAGATCATTCCTGCTCACAGTGTCTCTTGTAGAAAGGGGACAGCATTGCAGGCAGCCTGGACTGAGCATGTGAGGTTTGTTGTTTAGGAAACCATGTCAGGCTTTTCCATTCTTTCCCTACAAACAGGAAAACTTCTCCTGGGCCTGTGTGCAGGCAGAGCCCTGAGGAGAGCACGTGGCACATGGTGCAGTGGGCTGGGACAGCCAGCTGCAGAGCTCAAGGGAAGAAGCCCAAAGTGTCACAATGGCTCCTTGGCTTCATGTGCATCACCTGTGTCACAATGGTCTCCTTGATTCCATGAGGCCCCACTGGGTCACAATGGCTCCTTGCTTCCATGAGATTCCGCAATGTCACCATGGTCTCCTTCGATCCGCATTGTCATAATGGACAATTGGTTCCATGAGGCCCCGCTGTGTCACAATGGCCTCTTGGTTCCATAGGTTTTCTATTGTAACAATGCACTCCTTGGTTCT
The DNA here is from genome assembly GCF_965178545.1 of Coloeus monedula. Classification (NCBI taxonomy): domain Eukaryota; kingdom Metazoa; phylum Chordata; class Aves; order Passeriformes; family Corvidae; genus Coloeus; species Coloeus monedula. Next base: position 1,328,248 of record NC_138815.1, on the reverse strand, counting down.
AGGAGCTCCCCTGCTTTTTGCAGAGGTGTCTTTGGTTCCAACAAGGCCCCGCTGTGTCTCAGTGCACCCTGGCTTCCATGCGTATCTGGAGTATCCCAAAGGCTCCTTGGTTCCACGAGGTCCTGCTGTGTCACAATGGATCCTGTGCGCCATGAGGCCCTACAAAGTCATCATGGAGCCTTGGTTCCATGTGGTTCCATTGTGTCCCAGTGGTCGCCTCGGTTCCATGAGTTTCCTTAGTGTCACAATGCTCTCCATGCTTCCATGATTCCCCACAATGTCACAATGCTCTCCATACTTCCATGAGGCCCTGCTTTGCCACAATGCTCCCCTTGTGTCCATGAGGCGCTGCTGTGTCCCAATGGACGTATGGTTCCATGAGGTTCCGTGCTGTCCCCATGGTCTTCTTGAATCCGCAGTGTAACAATGGACCATTGGTTCCCTGCGGCCTGGCTGTGTCTCAATGGGCTCCTTGATTCCATGATTCCCCATGGTGTCACCATGGAGCCTTGTTTCTAGGAGGTTCTGTACTGTCACAATTGTCTCCTTGATCCCATGAGCCCCTGCAGTGTCACAATGGCTCCTTGGTTCCATGAGGAACACAAAAGCTTTGCATCAACACTGAGCTACAGCTGCTGAACACACCTGGGAGCATGTGCTTGCATCAAAAGAGGGCTTCAAGCTGAGAATGGCACCAGCAGCTTCCATCTGCAACAGAGAGGCAGGGAAAGGACAGGGACAGAGAATTCAGTGGAAAGACTGCGACAATTCTGCTCCCACAGATCATTCCTGCTCACAGTGTCCCTTGTAGAAAGGGGACATCATTGCGGGCAGCCTGGACTGAGCATGTGGGGTTTGTTGTTTAGGAAACCTGCTCAGGCTTTTCCATTCTTTCCTTACAAACAGGAAAACTTCTCCTGGGCCTGTGTGCAGGCAGAGCCCTGAGGAGAGCACGTGGCACATGGTGCAGTGGGCTGGGACAGCCAGCTGCAGAGCTGAAGGGAAGAAGCCCAAAGTGTCACAATGGCTCCTTGGCTTCATGTGCATCACCTGTGTCACAATGGTCTCCTTGATTCCATGAGGCCCCACTGGGTCACAATGGCTCCTTGCTTCCATGAGGTTCCGCAGTGTCACCATGGTCTCCTTCGATCCGCATTGTCATAATGGACAATTGGTTCCATGCGGCCCCGCTGTGTCACAATGGCCCCTTGGTTCCATAGGTTTTCTATTGTAACAATGGACTCCTTGGTTCTAGGAGCTCCCCTGCTTTTTGCAGAGGTGTCTTTGGTTCCAACAAGGTCCAGCTGTGTCTCAGTGCACCCTGGCTTCCATGCGCATCTGGAGTATCCCAAAGGCTCCTTGGTTCCACGCGCATCTGGAGTATCACAAAGACTCCTTGGTTCCACGAGGTCCTGCTGTGTCACAATGGATCCTGTGCGCCATGAGGCCCTACAAAGTCATCATGGACCTTGGTTCCATGTGGTTCCATTGTGTCCCAGTGGTCGCCTTGGTTCCATGAGTTTCCTTAGTGTCACAATGCTCTCCATGCTTCCATGATTCCCCACAATGTCACAATGCTCTCCATACTTCCATGAGGCCCTGTTTGCCACAATGGTCCCCTTGTGTCCATGAGGCCCTGCTGTGTCCCAATGGACGTATGGTTCCATGAGGTTCCGTGCTGTCCCCATGGTCTTCTTGAATCCGCAGTGTAACAATGGACCATTGGTTCCCTGCGGCCTGGCTGTGTCTCAATGGGCTCCTTGATTCCATGATTCCCCATGGTGTCACCATGGAGCCTTGTTTCTAGGAGGTTCTGTACTGTCACAATTGTCTCCTTGATCCCATGAGCCCCTGCAGTGTCACAATGGCTCCTTGGTTCCATGAGGAACACAAAAGCTTTGCATCAACACTGAGCTACAGCTGCTGAACACACCTGGGACTATATGCTTGCATCAAAAGAGGGCTTCAAGCTGAGAATGGCACCAGCAGCTTCCATCTGCAACAGAGAGGCAGGGAAAGGACAGGGACAGAGAATTCAGTGGAAAGACTGCGACAATTCTGCTCCCACAGATCATTCCTGCTCACAGTGTCTCTTGTAGAAAGGGGACAGCATTGCAGGCAGCCTGGACTGAGCATGTGAGGTTTGTTGTTTAGGAAACCATGTCAGGCTTTTCCATTCTTTCCCTACAAACAGGAAAACTTCTCCTGGGCCTGTGTGCAGGCAGAGCCCTGAGGAGAGCACGTGGCACATGGTGCAGTGGGCTGGGACAGCCAGCTGCAGAGCTGAAGGGAAGAAGCCCAAAGTGTCACAATGGCTCCTTGGCTTCATGTGCATCACCTGTGTCACAATGGTCTCCTTGATTCCATGAGGCCCCACTGGGTCACAATGGCTCCTTGCTTCCATGAGGTTCCGCAGCGTGAGCATGCTCTCCTTCGATCCGCATTGTCATAATGGACAATTGCTTCCATGTGGCCCCGCTGTGTCACAATGGCCCCTTGGTTCCATAGGTTTTCTATTGTAACAATGGACTCCTTGGTTCTAGGAGCTCCCCTGCTTTTTGCAGAGGTGTCTTTGGTTCCAACAAGGCCCCGCTGTGTCTCAGTGCACCCTGGCTTCCATGCGTATCTGGAGTATCCCAAAGGCTCCTTGGTTCCACGAGGTCCTGCTGTGTCACAATGGATCCTGTGCGCCATGAGGCCCTACAAAGTCATCATGGAGCCTTGGTTCCATGTGGTTCCATTGTGTCCCAGTGGTCGCCTTGGTTCCATGAGTTTCCTTAGTGTCACAATGCTCTCCATGCTTCCATGATTCCCCACAATGTCACAATGCTCTCCATACTTCCATGAGGCCCTGCTTTGCCACAATGGTCCCCTTGTGTCCATGAGGCCCTGCTGTGTCCCAATGGACGTATGGTTCCATGAGGTTCCGTGGTGTCCCCATGGTCTTCTTGAATCCGCAGTGTAACAATGGACCATTGGTTCCCTGCGGCCTGGCTGTGTCTCAATGGGCTCCTTGATTCCATGATTCCCCACGGTGTCACCATGGAGCCTTGTTTCTAGGAGGTTCTGTACTGTCACAATTGTCTCCTTGATCCCATGAGCCCCTGCAGTGTCACAATGGCTCCTTGGTTCCATGAGGAACACAAAAGCTTTGCATCAACACTGAGCTACAGCTGCTGAACCCACCTGGGAGCATGTGCTTGCATCAAAAGAGGGCTTCAAGCTGAGAATGGCACCAGCAGCTTCCATCTGCAACAGAGAGGCAGGGAAAGGACAGGGACAGAGAATTCAGTGGAAAGACTGCGAGAATTCTGCTCCCACAGATCATTCCTGCTCACAGTGTCCCTTGTAGAAAGGGGACAGCATTGCAGGCAGCCTGGACTGAGCATGTGGGGTTTGTTGTTTAGGAAACCATGTCAGGCTTTTCCATTCTTTCCCTACAAACAGGAAAACTTCTCCTGGGCCTGTGTGCAGGCAGAGCCCTGAGGAGAGCACGTGGCACATGGTGCAGTGGGCTGGGACAGCCAGCTGCAGAGCTGAAGGGAAGAAGCCCAAAGTGTCACAATGGCTCCTTGGCTTCATGTGCATCACCTGTGTCACAATGGTCTCCTTGATTCCATGAGGCCCCACTGGGTCACAATGGCTCCTTGCTTCCATGAGATTCCGCAATGTCACCATGGTCTCCTTCGATCCGCATTGTCATAATGGACAATTGGTTCCATGAGGCCCCGCTCTGTCACAATGGCCTCTTGGTTCCATAGGTTTTCTATTGTAACAATGGACTCCTTGGTTCTAGGAGCTCCCCTGCTTTTTGCAGAGGTGTCTTTGGTTCCAACAAGGCCCCGCTGTGTCTCAGTGCACCCTGGCTTCCATGCGTATCTGGAGTATCACAAAGGCTCCTTGGTTCCATGAGGTCCTGCTGTGTCACAATGGATCCTGTGCGCCATGAGGCCCTACAAAGTCATCATGGAGCCTTGGTTCCATGTGGTTCCATTGTGTCCCGCTGGTCGCCTTGGTTCCATGAGTTTCCTTACTGTCACAATGCTCTCCATACTTCCATGAGGCCCTGCTTTGCCACAATGGTCCCCTTGTGTCCATGAGGCCCTGCTGTGTCCCAATGGACGTATGGTTCCATGAGGTTCCGTGCTGTCCCCATGGTCTTCTTGAATCCGCAGTGTAACAATGGACCATTGGTTCCCTGCGGCCTGGCTGTGTCTCAATGGGCTCCTTGATTCCATGATTCCCCATGGTGTCACCATGGAGCCTTGTTTCTAGGAGGTTCTGTACTGTCACAATTGTCTCCTTGATCCCATGAGCCCCTGCAGTGTCACAATGGCTCCTTGGTTCCATGAGGAACACAAAAGCTTTGCATCAACACTGAGCTACAGCTGCTGAACACACCTGGGAGCATGTGCTTGCATCAAAAGAGGGCTTCAAGCTGAGAATGGCACCAGCAGCTTCCATCTGCAACAGAGAGGCAGGGAAAGGACAGGGACAGAGAATTCAGTGGAAAGACTGCGAGAATTCTGCTCCCACAGATCATTCCTGCTCACAGTGTCTCTTGTAGAAAGGGGACAGCATTGCAGGCAGCTTGGACTGAGCATGTGGGGTTTGTTGTTTAGGAAACCATGTCAGGCTTTTCCATTCTTTCCCTACAAACAGGAAAACTTCTCCTGGGCCTGTGTGCAGGCAGAGCCCTGAGGAGAGCACGTGGCACATGGTGCAGTGGGCTGGGACAGCCAGCTGCAGAGCTGAAGGGAAGAAGCCCAAAGTGTCACAATGGCTCCTTGGCTTCATGTGCATCACCTGTGTCACAATGGTCTCCTTGATTCCATGAGGCCCCACTGGGTCACAATGGCTCCTTGCTTCCATGAGATTCCGCAATGTCACCATGGTCTCCTTCGATCCGCATTGTCATAATGGACAATTGGTTCCATGAGGCCCCGCTGTGTCACAATGGCCTCTTGGTTCCATAGGTTTTCTATTGTAACAATGCACTCCTTGGTTCTAGGAGCTCCCCTGCTTTTTGCAGAGGTGTCTTTGGTTCCAACAAGGCCCCGCTGTGTCTCAGTGCACCCTGGCTTCCATGCGTATCTGGAGTATCCCAAAGGCTCCTTGGTTCCACGAGGTCCTGCTGTGTCACAATGGATCCTGTGCGCCATGAGGCCCTACAAAGTCATCATGGAGCCTTGGTTCCATGTGGTTCCATTGTGTCCCAGTGGTCGCCTCGGTTCCATGAGTTTCCTTAGTGTCACAATGCTCTCCATGCTTCCATGATTCCCCACAATGTCACAATGCTCTCCATACTTCCATGAGGCCCTGCTTTGCCACAATGCTCCCCTTGTGTCCATGAGGCGCTGCTGTGTCCCAATGGACGTATGGTTCCATGAGGTTCCGTGCTGTCCCCATGGTCTTCTTGAATCCGCAGTGTAACAATGGACCATTGGTTCCCTGCGGCCTGGCTGTGTCTCAATGGGCTCCTTGATTCCATGATTCCCCATGGTGTCACCATGGAGCCTTGTTTCTAGGAGGTTCTGTACTGTCACAATTGTCTCCTTGATCCCATGAGCCCCTGCAGTGTCACAATGGCTCCTTGGTTCCATGAGGAACACAAAAGCTTTGCATCAACACTGAGCTACAGCTGCTGAACACACCTGGGAGCATGTGCTTGCATCAAAAGAGGGCTTCAAGCTGAGAATGGCACCAGCAGCTTCCATCTGCAACAGAGAGGCAGGGAAAGGACAGGGACAGAGAATTCAGTGGAAAGACTGCGACAATTCTGCTCCCACAGATCATTCCTGCTCACAGTGTCCCTTGTAGAAAGGGGACATCATTGCGGGCAGCCTGGACTGAGCATGTGGGGTTTGTTGTTTAGGAAACCTGCTCAGGCTTTTCCATTCTTTCCTTACAAACAGGAAAACTTCTCCTGGGCCTGTGTGCAGGCAGAGCCCTGAGGAGAGCACGTGGCACATGGTGCAGTGGGCTGGGACAGCCAGCTGCAGAGCTGAAGGGAAGAAGCCCAAAGTGTCACAATGGCTCCTTGGCTTCATGTGCATCACCTGTGTCACAATGGTCTCCTTGATTCCATGAGGCCCCACTGGGTCACAATGGCTCCTTGCTTCCATGAGGTTCCGCAGTGTCACCATGGTCTCCTTCGATCCGCATTGTCATAATGGACAATTGGTTCCATGCGGCCCCGCTGTGTCACAATGGCCCCTTGGTTCCATAGGTTTTCTATTGTAACAATGGACTCCTTGGTTCTAGGAGCTCCCCTGCTTTTTGCAGAGGTGTCTTTGGTTCCAACAAGGTCCAGCTGTGTCTCAGTGCACCCTGGCTTCCATGCGCATCTGGAGTATCCCAAAGGCTCCTTGGTTCCACGCGCATCTGGAGTATCACAAAGACTCCTTGGTTCCACGAGGTCCTGCTGTGTCACAATGGATCCTGTGCGCCATGAGGCCCTACAAAGTCATCATGGACCTTGGTTCCATGTGGTTCCATTGTGTCCCAGTGGTCGCCTTGGTTCCATGAGTTTCCTTAGTGTCACAATGCTCTCCATGCTTCCATGATTCCCCACAATGTCACAATGCTCTCCATACTTCCATGAGGCCCTGTTTGCCACAATGGTCCCCTTGTGTCCATGAGGCCCTGCTGTGTCCCAATGGACGTATGGTTCCATGAGGTTCCGTGCTGTCCCCATGGTCTTCTTGAATCCGCAGTGTAACAATGGACCATTGGTTCCCTGCGGCCTGGCTGTGTCTCAATGGGCTCCTTGATTCCATGATTCCCCATGGTGTCACCATGGAGCCTTGTTTCTAGGAGGTTCTGTACTGTCACAATTGTCTCCTTGATCCCATGAGCCCCTGCAGTGTCACAATGGCTCCTTGGTTCCATGAGGAACACAAAAGCTTTGCATCAACACTGAGCTACAGCTGCTGAACACACCTGGGACTATATGCTTGCATCAAAAGAGGGCTTCAAGCTGAGAATGGCACCAGCAGCTTCCATCTGCAACAGAGAGGCAGGGAAAGGACAGGGACAGAGAATTCAGTGGAAAGACTGCGACAATTCTGCTCCCACAGATCATTCCTGCTCACAGTGTCTCTTGTAGAAAGGGGACAGCATTGCAGGCAGCCTGGACTGAGCATGTGAGGTTTGTTGTTTAGGAAACCATGTCAGGCTTTTCCATTCTTTCCCTACAAACAGGAAAACTTCTCCTGGGCCTGTGTGCAGGCAGAGCCCTGAGGAGAGCACGTGGCACATGGTGCAGTGGGCTGGGACAGCCAGCTGCAGAGCTGAAGGGAAGAAGCCCAAAGTGTCACAATGGCTCCTTGGCTTCATGTGCATCACCTGTGTCACAATGGTCTCCTTGATTCCATGAGGCCCCACTGGGTCACAATGGCTCCTTGCTTCCATGAGATTCCGCAATGTCACCATGGTCTCCTTCGATCCGCATTGTCATAATGGACAATTGGTTCCATGAGGCCCCGCTGTGTCACAATGGCCTCTTGGTTCCATAGGTTTTCTATTGTAACAATGGACTCCTTGGTTCTAGGAGCTCCCCTGCTTTTTGCAGAGGTGTCTTTGGTTCCAACAAGGCCCCGCTGTGTCTCAGTGCACCCTGGCTTCCATGCGTATCTGGAGTATCCCAAAGGCTCCTTGGTTCCACGAGGTCCTGCTGTGTCACAATGGATCCTGTGCGCCATGAGGCCCTACAAAGTCATCATGGAGCCTTGGTTCCATGTGGTTCCATTGTGTCCCAGTGGTCGCCTCGGTTCCATGAGTTTCCTTAGTGTCACAATGCTCTCCATGCTTCCATGATTCCCCACAATGTCACAATGCTCTCCATACTTCCATGAGGCCCTGCTTTGCCACAATGCTCCCCTTGTGTCCATGAGGCGCTGCTGTGTCCCAATGGACGTATGGTTCCATGAGGTTCCGTGCTGTCCCCATGGTCTTCTTGAATCCGCAGTGTAACAATGGACCATTGGTTCCCTGCGGCCTGGCTGTGTCTCAATGGGCTCCTTGATTCCATGATTCCCCATGGTGTCACCATGGAGCCTTGTTTCTAGGAGGTTCTGTACTGTCACAATTGTCTCCTTGATCCCATGAGCCCCTGCAGTGTCACAATGGCTCCTTGGTTCCATGAGGAACACAAAAGCTTTGCATCAACACTGAGCTACAGCTGCTGAACACACCTGGGAGCATGTGCTTGCATCAAAAGAGGGCTTCAAGCTGAGAATGGCACCAGCAGCTTCCATCTGCAACAGAGAGGCAGGGAAAGGACAGGGACAGAGAATTCAGTGGAAAGACTGCGACAATTCTGCTCCCACAGATCATTCCTGCTCACAGTGTCCCTTGTAGAAAGGGGACATCATTGCGGGCAGCCTGGACTGAGCATGTGGGGTTTGTTGTTTAGGAAACCTGCTCAGGCTTTTCCATTCTTTCCTTACAAACAGGAAAACTTCTCCTGGGCCTGTGTGCAGGCAGAGCCCTGAGGAGAGCACGTGGCACATGGTGCAGTGGGCTGGGACAGCCAGCTGCAGAGCTGAAGGGAAGAAGCCCAAAGTGTCACAATGGCTCCTTGGCTTCATGTGCATCACCTGTGTCACAATGGTCTCCTTGATTCCATGAGGCCCCACTGGGTCACAATGGCTCCTTGCTTCCATGAGGTTCCGCAGTGTCACCATGGTCTCCTTCGATCCGCATTGTCATAATGGACAATTGCTTCCATGCGGCCCCGCTGTGTCACAATGGCCCCTTGGTTCCATAGGTTTTCTATTGTAACAATGGACTCCTTGGTTGTATGAGCTCCCCTGCTTTTTGCAGAGGTGTCTTTGGTTCCAACAAGGTCCAGCTGTGTCTCAGTGCACCCTGGCTTCCATGCGCATCTGGAGTATCCCAAAGGCTCCTTGGTTCCACGCGCATCTGGAGTATCACAAAGACTCCTTGGTTCCACGAGGTCCTGCTGTGTCACAATGGATCCTGTGCGCCATGAGGCCCTACAAAGTCATCATGGACCTTGGTTCCATGTGGTTCCATTGTGTCCCAGTGGTCGCCTTGGTTCCATGAGTTTCCTTAGTGTCACAATGCTCTCCATGCTTCCATGATTCCCCACAATGTCACAATGCTCTCCATACTTCCATGAGGCCCTGCTTTGCCACAATGGTCCCCTTGTGTCCATGAGGCCCTGCTGTGTCCCAATGGACGTATGGTTCCATGAGGTTCCGTGCTGTCCCCATGGTCTTCTTGAATCCGCAGTGTAACAATGGACCATTGGTTCCCTGCGGCCTGGCTGTGTCTCAATGGGCTCCTTGATTCCATGATTCCCCATGGTGTCACCATGGAGCCTTGTTTCTAGGAGGTTCTGTACTGTCACAATTGTCTCCTTGATCCCATGAGCCCCTGCAGTGTCACAATGGCTCCTTGGTTCCATGAGGAACACAAAAGCTTTGCATCAACACTGAGCTACAGCTGCTGAACACACCTGGGACTATATGCTTGCATCAAAAGAGGGCTTCAAGCTGAGAATGGCACCAGCAGCTTCCATCTGCAACAGAGAGGCAGGGAAAGGACAGGGACAGAGAATTCAGTGGAAAGACTGCGACAATTCTGCTCCCACAGATCATTCCTGCTCACAGTGTCTCTTGTAGAAAGGGGACAGCATTGCAGGCAGCCTGGACTGAGCATGTGAGGTTTGTTGTTTAGGAAACCATGTCAGGCTTTTCCATTCTTTCCCTACAAACAGGAAAACTTCTCCTGGGCCTGTGTGCAGGCAGAGCCCTGAGGAGAGCACGTGGCACATGGTGCAGTGGGCTGGGACAGCCAGCTGCAGAGCTGAAGGGAAGAAGCCCAAAGTGTCACAATGGCTCCTTGGCTTCATGTGCATCACCTGTGTCACAATGGTCTCCTTGATTCCATGAGGCCCCACTGGGTCACAATGGCTCCTTGCTTCCATGAGGTTCCGCAGCGTGAGCATGCTCTCCTTCGATCCGCATTGTCATAATGGACAATTGCTTCCATGTGGCCCCGCTGTGTCACAATGGCCCCTTGGTTCCATAGGTTTTCTATTGTAACAATGGACTCCTTGGTTGTATGAGCTCCCCTGCTTTTTGCAGAGGTGTCTTTGGTTCCAACAAGGCCCCGCTGTGTCTCAGTGCACCCTGGCTTCCATGCGTATCTGGAGTATCACAAAGGCTCCTTGGTTCCACGAGGTCCTGCTGTGTCACAATGGATCCTGTGCGCCATGAGGCCCTACAAAGTCATCATGGAGCCTTGGTTCCATGTGGTTCCATTGTGTCCCGCTGGTCGCCTTGGTTCCATGAGTTTCCTTACTGTCACAATGCTCTCCATACTTCCATGAGGCCCTGCTTTGCCACAATGGTCCCCTTGTGTCCATGAGGCCCTGCTGTGTCCCAATGGACGTATGGTTCCATGAGGTTCCGTGGTGTCCCCATGGTCTTCTTGAATCCGCAGTGTAACAATGGACCATTGGTTCCCTGCGGCCTGGCTGTGTCTCAATGGGCTCCTTGATTCCATGATTCCCCACGGTGTCACCATGGAGCCTTGTTTCTAGGAGGTTCTGTACTGTCACAATTGTCTCCTTGATCCCATGAGCCCCTGCAGTGTCACAATGGCTCCTTGGTTCCATGAGGAACACAAAAGCTTTGCATCAACACTGAGCTACAGCTGCTGAACCCACCTGGGAGCATGTGCTTGCATCAAAAGAGGGCTTCAAGCTGAGAATGGCACCAGCAGCTTCCATCTGCAACAGAGAGGCAGGGAAAGGACAGGGACAGAGAATTCAGTGGAAAGACTGCGAGAATTCTGCTCCCACAGATCATTCCTGCTCACAGTGTCCCTTGTAGAAAGGGGACAGCATTGCAGGCAGCCTGGACTGAGCATGTGGGGTTTGTTGTTTAGGAAACCATGTCAGGCTTTTCCATTCTTTCCCTACAAACAGGAAAACTTCTCCTGGGCCTGTGTGCAGGCAGAGCCCTGAGGAGAGCACGTGGCACATGGTGCAGTGGGCTGGGACAGCCAGCTGCAGAGCTGAAGGGAAGAAGCCCAAAGTGTCACAATGGCTCCTTGGCTTCATGTGCATCACCTGTGTCACAATGGTCTCCTTGATTCCATGAGGCCCCACTGGGTCACAATGGCTCCTTGCTTCCATGAGATTCCGCAATGTCACCATGGTCTCCTTCGATCCGCATTGTCATAATGGACAATTGGTTCCATGAGGCCCCGCTGTGTCACAATGGCCTCTTGGTTCCATAGGTTTTCTATTGTAACAATGGACTCCTTGGTTCTAGGAGCTCCCCTGCTTTTTGCAGAGGTGTCTTTGGTTCCAACAAGGCCCCGCTGTGTCTCAGTGCACCCTGGCTTCCATGCGTATCTGGAGTATCCCAAAGGCTCCTTGGTTCCATGAGGTCCTGCTGTGTCACAATGGATCCTGTGCGCCATGAGGCCCTACAAAGTCATCATGGAGCCTTGGTTCCATGTGGTTCCATTGTGTCCCGCTGGTCGCCTTGGTTCCATGAGTTTCCTTACTGTCACAATGCTCTCCATACTTCCATGAGGCCCTGCTTTGCCACAATGGTCCCCTTGTGTCCATGAGGCCCTGCTGTGTCCCAATGGACGTATGGTTCCATGAGGTTCCGTGGTGTCCCCATGGTCTTCTTGAATCCGCAGTGTAACAATGGACCATTGGTTCCCTGCGGCCTGGCTGTGTCTCAATGGGCTCCTTGATTCCATGATTCCCCACGGTGTCACCATGGAGCCTTGTTTCTAGGAGGTTCTGTACTGTCACAATTGTCTCCTTGATCCCATGAGCCCCTGCAGTGTCACAATGGCTCCTTGGTTCCATGAGGAACACAAAAGCTTTGCATCAACACTGAACAACAGCTGCGGAACACACCTGGGAGCCTGTGCTTGCATCAAAAGAGGGCTTCAAGCTGAGAATGGCACCGGCAGCTTCCATCTGCAACAGAGAGGCAGGGAAAGGACAGGGACAGAGAATTCAGTGGAAAGACTGCGACAATTCTGCTCCCACAGATCATTCCTGCTCACAGTGTCCCTTGTAGAAAGGGGACATCATTGCGGGCAGCCTGGACTGAGCATGTGGGGTTTGTTGTTTAGGAAACCTGCTCAGGCTTTTCCATTCTTTCCTTACAAACAGGAAAACTTCTCCTGGGCCTGTGTGCAGACAGAGCCCTGAGGAGAGCACGTGGCACATGGTGCAGTGGGCTGGGACAGCCAGCTGCAGAGCTGAAGGGAAGAAGCCCAAAGTGTCACAATGGCTCCTTGGCTTCATGTGCATCACCTGTGTCACAATGGTCTCCTTGATTCCATGAGGCCCCACTGGGTCACAATGGCTCCTTGCTTCCATGAGGTTCCGCAGTGTCACCATGGTCTCCTTCGATCCGCATTGTCATAATGGACAATTGGTTCCATGCGGCCCCGCTGTGTCACAATGGCCCCTTGGTTCCATAGGTTTTCTATTGTAACAATGGACTCCTTGGTTGTATGAGCTCCCCTGCTTTTTGCAGAGGTGTCTTTGGTTCCAACAAGGTCCAGCTGTGTCTCAGTGCACCCTGGCTTCCATGCGCATCTGGAGTATCCCAAAGGCTCCTTGGTTCCACGCGCATCTGGAGTATCACAAAGACTCCTTGGTTCCACGAGGTCCTGCTGTGTCACAATGGATCCTGTGCACCATGAGGCCCTACAAAGTCATCATGGAGCCTTGGTTCCATGTGGTTCCATTGTGTCCCAGTGGTCGCCTTGGTTCCATGAGTTTCCTTAGTGTCACAATGCTCTCCATGCTTCCATGATTCCCCACAATGTCACAATGCTCTCCATACTTCCATGAGGCCCTGTTTGCCACAATGGTCCCCTTGTGTCCATGAGGCCCTGCTGTGTCCCAATGGACGTATGGTTCCATGAGGTTCCGTGGTGTCCCCATGGTCTTCTTGAATCCGCAGTGTAACAATGGACCATTGGTTCCCTGCGGCCTGGCTGTGTCTCAATGGGCTCCTTGATTCCATGATTCCCCATGGTGTCACCATGGAGCCTTGTTTCTAGGAGGTTCTGTACTGTCACAATTGTCTCCTTGATCCCATGAGCCCCTGCAGTGTCACAATGGCTCCTTGGTTCCATGAGGAACACAAAAGCTTTGCATCAACACTGAGCTACAGCTGCTGAACACACCTGGGAGCATGTGCTTGCATCAAAAGAGGGCTTCAAGCTGAGAATGGCACCAGCAGCTTCCATCTGCAACAGAGAGGCAGGGAAAGGACAGGGACAGAGAATTCAGTGGAAAGACTGCGAGAATTCTGCTCCCACAGATCATTCCTGCTCACAGTGTCTCTTGTAGAAAGGGGACAGCATTGCAGGCAGCTTGGACTGAGCATGTGGGGTTTGTTGTTTAGGAAACCATGTCAGGCTTTTCCATTCTTTCCCTACAAACAGGAAAACTTCTCCTGGGCCTGTGTGCAGGCAGAGCCCTGAGGAGAGCACGTGGCACATGGTGCAGTGGGCTGGGACAGCCAGCTGCAGAGCTGAAGGGAAGAAGCCCAAAGTGTCACAATGGCTCCTTGGCTTCATGTGCATCACCTGTGTCACAATGGTCTCCTTGATTCCATGAGGCCCCACTGGGTCACAATGGCTCCTTGCTTCCATGAGATTCCGCAATGTCACCATGGTCTCCTTCGATCCGCATTGTCATAATGGACAATTGGTTCCATGAGGCCCCGCTGTGTCACAATGGCCTCTTGGTTCCATAGGTTTTCTATTGTAACAATGGACTCCTTGGTTCTAGGAGCTCCCCTGCTTTTTGCAGAGGTGTCTTTGGTTCCAACAAGGCCCCGCTGTGTCTCAGTGCACCCTGGCTTCCATGCGTATCTGGAGTATCCCAAAGGCTCCTTGGTTCCACGAGGTCCTGCTGTGTCACAATGGATCCTGTGCGCCATGAGGCCCTACAAAGTCATCATGGAGCCTTGGTTCCATGTGGTTCCATTGTGTCCCAGTGGTCGCCTCGGTTCCATGAGTTTCCTTAGTGTCACAATGCTCTCCATGCTTCCATGATTCCCCACAATGTCACAATGCTCTCCATACTTCCATGAGGCCCTGCTTTGCCACAATGCTCCCCTTGTGTCCATGAGGCGCTGCTGTGTCCCAATGGACGTATGGTTCCATGAGGTTCCGTGCTGTCCCCATGGTCTTCTTGAATCCGCAGTGTAACAATGGACCATTGGTTCCCTGCGGCCTGGCTGTGTCTCAATGGGCTCCTTGATTCCATGATTCCCCATGGTGTCACCATGGAGCCTTGTTTCTAGGAGGTTCTGTACTGTCACAATTGTCTCCTTGATCCCATGAGCCCCTGCAGTGTCACAATGGCTCCTTGGTTCCATGAGGAACACAAAAGCTTTGCATCAACACTGAGCTACAGCTGCTGAACACACCTGGGAGCATGTGCTTGCATCAAAAGAGGGCTTCAAGCTGAGAATGGCACCAGCAGCTTCCATCTGCAACAGAGAGGCAGGGAAAGGACAGGGACAGAGAATTCAGTGGAAAGACTGCGACAATTCTGCTCCCACAGATCATTCCTGCTCACAGTGTCCCTTGTAGAAAGGGGACATCATTGCGGGCAGCCTGGACTGAGCATGTGGGGTTTGTTGTTTAGGAAACCTGCTCAGGCTTTTCCATTCTTTCCTTACAAACAGGAAAACTTCTCCTGGGCCTGTGTGCAGACAGAGCCCTGAGGAGAGCACGTGGCACATGGTGCAGTGGGCTGGGACAGCCAGCTGCAGAGCTGAAGGGAAGAAGCCCAAAGTGTCACAATGGCTCCTTGGCTTCATGTGCATCACCTGTGTCACAATGGTCTCCTTGATTCCATGAGGCCCCACTGGGTCACAATGGCTCCTTGCTTCCATGAGGTTCCGCAGTGTCACCATGGTCTCCTTCGATCCGCATTGTCATAATGGACAATTGGTTCCATGCGGCCCCGCTGTGTCACAATGGCCCCTTGGTTCCATAGGTTTTCTATTGTAACAATGGACTCCTTGGTTGTATGAGCTCCCCTGCTTTTTGCAGAGGTGTCTTTGGTTCCAACAATGTCCAGCTGTGTCTCAGTGCACCCTGGCTTCCATGCGCATCTGGAGTATCCCAAAGGCTCCTTGGTTCCACGCGCATCTGGAGTATCACAAAGACTCCTTGGTTCCACGAGGTCCTGCTGTGTCACAATGGATCCTGTGCGCCATGAGGCCCTACAAAGTCATCATGGAGCCTTGGTTCCATGTGGTTCCATTGTGTCCCAGTGGTCGCCTCGGTTCCATGAGTTTCCTTAGTGTCACAATGCTCTCCATGCTTCCATGATTCCCCACAATGTCACAATGCTCTCCATGCTTCCATGAGGCTCTGCTATGCCACAGTGGTCCCCTTGTGTCCATGAGGCCCTGCTGTGTCCCAATGGACGTATGGTTCCATGAGGTTCCGTGCTGTCCCCATGGTCTTCTTGAATCCGCAGTGTAACAATGGACCATTGGTTCCCTGCGGCCTGGCTGTGTCTCAATGGGCTCCTTGATTCCATGATTCCCCACGGTGTCACCATGGAGCCTTGTTTCTAGGAGGTTCTGTACTGTCACAATTGTCTCCTTGATCCCATGAGCCCCTGCAGTGTCACAATGGCTCCTTGGTTCCATGAGGAACACAAAAGCTTTGCATCAACACTGAACAACAGCTGCGGAACACACCTGGGAGCCTGTGCTTGCATCAAAAGAGGGCTTCAAGCTGAGAATGGCACCGGCAGCTTCCATCTGCAACAGAGAGGCAGGGAAAGGACAGGGACAGAGAATTCAGTGGAAAGACTGCGACAATTCTGCTCCCACAGATCATTCCTGCTCACAGTGTCCCTTGTAGAAAGGGGACATCATTGCGGGCAGCCTGGACTGAGCATGTGGGGTTTGTTGTTTAGGAAACCATGTCAGGCTTTTCCATTCTTTCCTTACAAACAGGAAAACTTCTCCTGGGCCTGTGTGCAGACAGAGCCCTGAGGAGAGCACGTGGCACATGGTGCAGTGGGCTGGGACAGCCAGCTGCAGAGCTGAAGGGAAGAAGCCCAAAGTGTCACAATGGCTCCTTGGCTTCATGTGCATCACCTGTGTCACAATGGTCTCCTTGATTCCATGAGGCCCCACTGGGTCACAATGGCTCCTTGCTTCCATGAGGTTCCGCAGTGTCACCATGGTCTCCTTCGATCCGCATTGTCATAATGGACAATTGGTTCCATGCGGCCCCGCTGTGTCACAATGGCCCCTTGGTTCCATAGGTTTTCTATTGTAACAATGGACTCCTTGGTTGTATGAGCTCCCCTGCTTTTTGCAGAGGTGTCTTTGGTTCCAACAAGGTCCAGCTGTGTCTCAGTGCACCCTGGCTTCCATGCGCATCTGGAGTATCCCAAAGGCTCCTTGGTTCCACGCGCATCTGGAGTATCACAAAGACTCCTTGGTTCCACGAGGTCCTGCTGTGTCACAATGGATCCTGTGCACCATGAGGCCCTACAAAGTCATCATGGAGCCTTGGTTCCATGTGGTTCCATTGTGTCCCAGTGGTCGCCTTGGTTCCATGAGTTTCCTTAGTGTCACAATGCTCTCCATGCTTCCATGATTCCCCACAATGTCACAATGCTCTCCATACTTCCATGAGGCCCTGTTTGCCACAATGGTCCCCTTGTGTCCATGAGGCCCTGCTGTGTCCCAATGGACGTATGGTTCCATGAGGTTCCGTGGTGTCCCCATGGTCTTCTTGAATCCGCAGTGTAACAATGGACCATTGGTTCCCTGCGGCCTGGCTGTGTCTCAATGGGCTCCTTGATTCCATGATTCCCCACGGTGTCACCATGGAGCCTTGTTTCTAGGAGGTTCTGTACTGTCACAATTGTCTCCTTGATCCCATGAGCCCCTGCAGTGTCACAATGGCTCCTTGGTTCCATGAGGAACACAAAAGCTTTGCATCAACACTGAGCTACAGCTGCTGAACCCACCTGGGAGCATGTGCTTGCATCAAAAGAGGGCTTCAAGCTGAGAATGGCACCAGCAGCTTCCATCTGCAACAGAGAGGCAGGGAAAGGACAGGGACAGAGAATTCAGTGGAAAGACTGCGAGAATTCTGCTCCCACAGATCATTCCTGCTCACAGTGTCCCTTGTAGAAAGGGGACAGCATTGCAGGCAGCCTGGACTGAGCATGTGGGGTTTGTTGTTTAGGAAACCATGTCAGGCTTTTCCATTCTTTCCCTACAAACAGGAAAACTTCTCCTGGGCCTGTGTGCAGGCAGAGCCCTGAGGAGAGCACGTGGCACATGGTGCAGTGGGCTGGGACAGCCAGCTGCAGAGCTGAAGGGAAGAAGCCCAAAGTGTCACAATGGCTCCTTGGCTTCATGTGCATCACCTGTGTCACAATGGTCTCCTTGATTCCATGAGGCCCCACTGGGTCACAATGGCTCCTTGCTTCCATGAGATTCCGCAATGTCACCATGGTCTCCTTCGATCCGCATTGTCATAATGGACAATTGGTTCCATGAGGCCCCGCTGTGTCACAATGGCCTCTTGGTTCCATAGGTTTTCTATTGTAACAATGGACTCCTTGGTTCTAGGAGCTCCCCTGCTTTTTGCAGAGGTGTCTTTGGTTCCAACAAGGCCCCGCTGTGTCTCAGTGCACCCTGGCTTCCATGCGTATCTGGAGTATCCCAAAGGCTCCTTGGTTCCATGAGGTCCTGCTGTGTCACAATGGATCCTGTGCGCCATGAGGCCCTACAAAGTCATCATGGAGCCTTGGTTCCATGTGGTTCCATTGTGTCCCGCTGGTCGCCTTGGTTCCATGAGTTTCCTTACTGTCACAATGCTCTCCATACTTCCATGAGGCCCTGCTTTGCCACAATGCTCCCCTTGTGTCCATGAGGCCCTGCTGTGTCCCAATGGACGTATGGTTCCATGAGGTTCCGTGGTGTCCCCATGGTCTTCTTGAATCCGCAGTGTAACAATGGACCATTGGTTCCCTGCGGCCTGGCTGTGTCTCAATGGGCTCCTTGATTCCATGATTCCCCACGGTGTCACCATGGAGCCTTGTTTCTAGGAGGTTCTGTACTGTCACAATTGTCTCCTTGATCCCATGAGCCCCTGCAGTGTCACAATGGCTCCTTGGTTCCATGAGGAACACAAAAGCTTTGCATCAACACTGAACAACAGCTGCGGAACACACCTGGGAGCCTGTGCTTGCATCAAAAGAGGGCTTCAAGCTGAGAATGGCACCGGCAGCTTCCATCTGCAACAGAGAGGCAGGGAAAGGACAGGGACAGAGAATTCAGTGGAAAGACTGCGACAATTCTGCTCCCACAGATCATTCCTGCTCACAGTGTCCCTTGTAGAAAGGGGACATCATTGCGGGCAGCCTGGACTGAGCATGTGGGGTTTGTTGTTTAGGAAACCTGCTCAGGCTTTTCCATTCTTTCCTTACAAACAGGAAAACTTCTCCTGGGCCTGTGTGCAGACAGAGCCCTGAGGAGAGCACGTGGCACATGGTGCAGTGGGCTGGGACAGCCAGCTGCAGAGCTGAAGGGAAGAAGCCCAAAGTGTCACAATGGCTCCTTGGCTTCATGTGCATCACCTGTGTCACAATGGTCTCCTTGATTCCATGAGGCCCCACTGGGTCACAATGGCTCCTTGCTTCCATGAGGTTCCGCAGTGTCACCATGGTCTCCTTCGATCCGCATTGTCATAATGGACAATTGGTTCCATGCGGCCCCGCTGTGTCACAATGGCCCCTTGGTTCCATAGGTTTTCTATTGTAACAATGGACTCCTTGGTTGTATGAGCTCCCCTGCTTTTTGCAGAGGTGTCTTTGGTTCCAACAAGGTCCAGCTGTGTCTCAGTGCACCCTGGCTTCCATGCGCATCTGGAGTATCCCAAAGGCTCCTTGGTTCCACGCGCATCTGGAGTATCACAAAGACTCCTTGGTTCCACGAGGTCCTGCTGTGTCACAATGGATCCTGTGCACCATGAGGCCCTACAAAGTCATCATGGAGCCTTGGTTCCATGTGGTTCCATTGTGTCCCAGTGGTCGCCTTGGTTCCATGAGTTTCCTTAGTGTCACAATGCTCTCCATGCTTCCATGATTCCCCACAATGTCACAATGCTCTCCATACTTCCATGAGGCCCTGTTTGCCACAATGGTCCCCTTGTGTCCATGAGGCCCTGCTGTGTCCCAATGGACGTATGGTTCCATGAGGTTCCGTGGTGTCCCCATGGTCTTCTTGAATCCGCAGTGTAACAATGGACCATTGGTTCCCTGCGGCCTGGCTGTGTCTCAATGGGCTCCTTGATTCCATGATTCCCCATGGTGTCACCATGGAGCCTTGTTTCTAGGAGGTTCTGTACTGTCACAATTGTCTCCTTGATCCCATGAGCCCCTGCAGTGTCACAATGGCTCCTTGGTTCCATGAGGAACACAAAAGCTTTGCATCAACACTGAGCTACAGCTGCTGAACACACCTGGGAGCATGTGCTTGCATCAAAAGAGGGCTTCAAGCTGAGAATGGCACCAGCAGCTTCCATCTGCAACAGAGAGGCAGGGAAAGGACAGGGACAGAGAATTCAGTGGAAAGACTGCGAGAATTCTGCTCCCACAGATCATTCCTGCTCACAGTGTCTCTTGTAGAAAGGGGACAGCATTGCAGGCAGCTTGGACTGAGCATGTGGGGTTTGTTGTTTAGGAAACCATGTCAGGCTTTTCCATTCTTTCCCTACAAACAGGAAAACTTCTCCTGGGCCTGTGTGCAGGCAGAGCCCTGAGGAGAGCACGTGGCACATGGTGCAGTGGGCTGGGACAGCCAGCTGCAGAGCTCAAGGGAAGAAGCCCAAAGTGTCACAATGGCTCCTTGGCTTCATGTGCATCACCTGTGTCACAATGGTCTCCTTGATTCCATGAGGCCCCACTGGGTCACAATGGCTCCTTGCTTCCATGAGATTCCGCAATGTCACCATGGTCTCCTTCGATCCGCATTGTCATAATGGACAATTGGTTCCATGAGGCCCCGCTGTGTCACAATGGCCTCTTGGTTCCATAGGTTTTCTATTGTAACAATGGACTCCTTGGTTCTAGGAGCTCCCCTGCTTTTTGCAGAGGTGTCTTTGGTTCCAACAAGGCCCCGCTGTGTCTCAGTGCACCCTGGCTTCCATGCGTATCTGGAGTATCCCAAAGGCTCCTTGGTTCCACGAGGTCCTGCTGTGTCACAATGGATCCTGTGCGCCATGAGGCCCTACAAAGTCATCATGGAGCCTTGGTTCCATGTGGTTCCATTGTGTCCCAGTGGTCGCCTCGGTTCCATGAGTTTCCTTAGTGTCACAATGCTCTCCATGCTTCCATGATTCCCCACAATGTCACAATGCTCTCCATACTTCCATGAGGCCCTGCTTTGCCACAATGCTCCCCTTGTGTCCATGAGGCGCTGCTGTGTCCCAATGGACGTATGGTTCCATGAGGTTCCGTGCTGTCCCCATGGTCTTCTTGAATCCGCAGTGTAACAATGGACCATTGGTTCCCTGCGGCCTGGCTGTGTCTCAATGGGCTCCTTGATTCCATGATTCCCCATGGTGTCACCATGGAGCCTTGTTTCTAGGAGGTTCTGTACTGTCACAATTGTCTCCTTGATCCCATGAGCCCCTGCAGTGTCACAATGGCTCCTTGGTTCCATGAGGAACACAAAAGCTTTGCATCAACACTGAGCTACAGCTGCTGAACACACCTGGGAGCATGTGCTTGCATCAAAAGAGGGCTTCAAGCTGAGAATGGCACCAGCAGCTTCCATCTGCAACAGAGAGGCAGGGAAAGGACAGGGACAGAGAATTCAGTGGAAAGACTGCGACAATTCTGCTCCCACAGATCATTCCTGCTCACAGTGTCCCTTGTAGAAAGGGGACATCATTGCGGGCAGCCTGGACTGAGCATGTGGGGTTTGTTGTTTAGGAAACCTGCTCAGGCTTTTCCATTCTTTCCTTACAAACAGGAAAACTTCTCCTGGGCCTGTGTGCAGGCAGAGCCCTGAGGAGAGCACGTGGCACATGGTGCAGTGGGCTGGGACAGCCAGCTGCAGAGCTGAAGGGAAGAAGCCCAAAGTGTCACAATGGCTCCTTGGCTTCATGTGCATCACCTGTGTCACAATGGTCTCCTTGATTCCATGAGGCCCCACTGGGTCACAATGGCTCCTTGCTTCCATGAGGTTCCGCAGTGTCACCATGGTCTCCTTCGATCCGCATTGTCATAATGGACAATTGGTTCCATGCGGCCCCGCTGTGTCACAATGGCCCCTTGGTTCCATAGGTTTTCTATTGTAACAATGGACTCCTTGGTTGTATGAGCTCCCCTGCTTTTTGCAGAGGTGTCTTTGGTTCCAACAATGTCCAGCTGTGTCTCAGTGCACCCTGGCTTCCATGCGCATCTGGAGTATCCCAAAGGCTCCTTGGTTCCACGCGCATCTGGAGTATCACAAAGACTCCTTGGTTCCACGAGGTCCTGCTGTGTCACAATGGATCCTGTGCGCCATGAGGCCCTACAAAGTCATCATGGAGCCTTGGTTCCATGTGGTTCCATTGTGTCCCAGTGGTCGCCTCGGTTCCATGAGTTTCCTTAGTGTCACAATGCTCTCCATGCTTCCATGATTCCCCACAATGTCACAATGCTCTCCATGCTTCCATGAGGCTCTGCTATGCCACAGTGGTCCCCTTGTGTCCATGAGGCCCTGCTGTGTCCCAATGGACGTATGGTTCCATGAGGTTCCGTGCTGTCCCCATGGTCTTCTTGAATCCGTAGTGTAACAATGGACCATTGGTTCCCTGCGGCCTGGCTGTGTCTCAATGGGCTCCTTGATTCCATGATTCCCCACGGTGTCACCATGGAGCCTTGTTTCTAGGAGGTTCTGTACTGTCACAATTGTCTCCTTGATCCCATGAGCCCCTGCAGTGTCACAATGGCTCCTTGGTTCCATGAGGAACACAAAAGCTTTGCATCAACACTGAACAACAGCTGCGGAACACACCTGGGAGCCTGTGCTTGCATCAAAAGAGGGCTTCAAGCTGAGAATGGCACCGGCAGCTTCCATCTGCAACAGAGAGGCAGGGAAAGGACAGGGACAGAGAATTCAGTGGAAAGACTGCGACAATTCTGCTCCCACAGATCATTCCTGCTCACAGTGTCCCTTGTAGAAAGGGGACATCATTGCGGGCAGCCTGGACTGAGCATGTGGGGTTTGTTGTTTAGGAAACCATGTCAGGCTTTTCCATTCTTTCCTTACAAACAGGAAAACTTCTCCTGGGCCTGTGTGCAGACAGAGCCCTGAGGAGAGCACGTGGCACATGGTGCAGTGGGCTGGGACAGCCAGCTGCAGAGCTGAAGGGAAGAAGCCCAAAGTGTCACAATGGCTCCTTGGCTTCATGTGCATCACCTGTGTCACAATGGTCTCCTTGATTCCATGAGGCCCCACTGGGTCACAATGGCTCCTTGCTTCCATGAGGTTCCGCAGTGTCACCATGGTCTCCTTCGATCCGCATTGTCATAATGGACAATTGGTTCCATGCGGCCCCGCTGTGTCACAATGGCCCCTTGGTTCCATAGGTTTTCTATTGTAACAATGGACTCCTTGGTTGTATGAGCTCCCCTGCTTTTTGCAGAGGTGTCTTTGGTTCCAACAAGGTCCAGCTGTGTCTCAGTGCACCCTGGCTTCCATGCGCATCTGGAGTATCCCAAAGGCTCCTTGGTTCCACGCGCATCTGGAGTATCACAAAGACTCCTTGGTTCCACGAGGTCCTGCTGTGTCACAATGGATCCTGTGCACCATGAGGCCCTACAAAGTCATCATGGAGCCTTGGTTCCATGTGGTTCCATTGTGTCCCAGTGGTCGCCTTGGTTCCATGAGTTTCCTTAGTGTCACAATGCTCTCCATGCTTCCATGATTCCCCACAATGTCACAATGCTCTCCATACTTCCATGAGGCCCTGTTTGCCACAATGGTCCCCTTGTGTCCATGAGGCCCTGCTGTGTCCCAATGGACGTATGGTTCCATGAGGTTCCGTGGTGTCCCCATGGTCTTCTTGAATCCGCAGTGTAACAATGGACCATTGGTTCCCTGCGGCCTGGCTGTGTCTCAATGGGCTCCTTGATTCCATGATTCCCCACGGTGTCACCATGGAGCCTTGTTTCTAGGAGGTTCTGTACTGTCACAATTGTCTCCTTGATCCCATGAGCCCCTGCAGTGTCACAATGGCTCCTTGGTTCCATGAGGAACACAAAAGCTTTGCATCAACACTGAGCTACAGCTGCTGAACCCACCTGGGAGCATGTGCTTGCATCAAAAGAGGGCTTCAAGCTGAGAATGGCACCAGCAGCTTCCATCTGCAACAGAGAGGCAGGGAAAGGACAGGGACAGAGAATTCAGTGGAAAGACTGCGAGAATTCTGCTCCCACAGATCATTCCTGCTCACAGTGTCCCTTGTAGAAAGGGGACAGCATTGCAGGCAGCCTGGACTGAGCATGTGGGGTTTGTTGTTTAGGAAACCATGTCAGGCTTTTCCATTCTTTCCCTACAAACAGGAAAACTTCTCCTGGGCCTGTGTGCAGGCAGAGCCCTGAGGAGAGCACGTGGCACATGGTGCAGTGGGCTGGGACAGCCAGCTGCAGAGCTGAAGGGAAGAAGCCCAAAGTGTCACAATGGCTCCTTGGCTTCATGTGCATCACCTGTGTCACAATGGTCTCCTTGATTCCATGAGGCCCCACTGGGTCACAATGGCTCCTTGCTTCCATGAGATTCCGCAATGTCACCATGGTCTCCTTCGATCCGCATTGTCATAATGGACAATTGGTTCCATGAGGCCCCGCTGTGTCACAATGGCCTCTTGGTTCCATAGGTTTTCTATTGTAACAATGGACTCCTTGGTTCTAGGAGCTCCCCTGCTTTTTGCAGAGGTGTCTTTGGTTCCAACAAGGCCCCGCTGTGTCTCAGTGCACCCTGGCTTCCATGCGTATCTGGAGTATCCCAAAGGCTCCTTGGTTCCATGAGGTCCTGCTGTGTCACAATGGATCCTGTGCGCCATGAGGCCCTACAAAGTCATCATGGAGCCTTGGTTCCATGTGGTTCCATTGTGTCCCGCTGGTCGCCTTGGTTCCATGAGTTTCCTTACTGTCACAATGCTCTCCATACTTCCATGAGGCCCTGCTTTGCCACAATGCTCCCCTTGTGTCCATGAGGCCCTGCTGTGTCCCAATGGACGTATGGTTCCATGAGGTTCCGTGCTGTCCCCATGGTCTTCTTGAATCCGCAGTGTAACAATGGACCATTGGTTCCCTGCGGCCTGGCTGTGTCTCAATGGGCTCCTTGATTCCATGATTCCCCATGGTGTCACCATGGAGCCTTGTTTCTAGGAGGTTCTGTACTGTCACAATTGTCTCCTTGATCCCATGAGCCCCTGCAGTGTCACAATGGCTCCTTGGTTCCATGAGGAACACAAAAGCTTTGCATCAACACTGAACAACAGCTGCGGAACACACCTGGGAGCCTGTGCTTGCATCAAAAGAGGGCTTCAAGCTGAGAATGGCACCGGCAGCTTCCATCTGCAACAGAGAGGCAGGGAAAGGACAGGGACAGAGAATTCAGTGGAAAGACTGCGACAATTCTGCTCCCACAGATCATTCCTGCTCACAGTGTCCCTTGTAGAAAGGGGACATCATTGCGGGCAGCCTGGACTGAGCATGTGGGGTTTGTTGTTTAGGAAACCTGCTCAGGCTTTTCCATTCTTTCCTTACAAACAGGAAAACTTCTCCTGGGCCTGTGTGCAGACAGAGCCCTGAGGAGAGCACGTGGCACATGGTGCAGTGGGCTGGGACAGCCAGCTGCAGAGCTGAAGGGAAGAAGCCCAAAGTGTCACAATGGCTCCTTGGCTTCATGTGCATCACCTGTGTCACAATGGTCTCCTTGATTCCATGAGGCCCCACTGGGTCACAATGGCTCCTTGCTTCCATGAGGTTCCGCAGTGTCACCATGGTCTCCTTCGATCCGCATTGTCATAATGGACAATTGGTTCCATGCGGCCCCGCTGTGTCACAATGGCCCCTTGGTTCCATAGGTTTTCTATTGTAACAATGGACTCCTTGGTTGTATGAGCTCCCCTGCTTTTTGCAGAGGTGTCTTTGGTTCCAACAAGGTCCAGCTGTGTCTCAGTGCACCCTGGCTTCCATGCGCATCTGGAGTATCCCAAAGGCTCCTTGGTTCCACGCGCATCTGGAGTATCACAAAGACTCCTTGGTTCCACGAGGTCCTGCTGTGTCACAATGGATCCTGTGCACCATGAGGCCCTACAAAGTCATCATGGAGCCTTGGTTCCATGTGGTTCCATTGTGTCCCAGTGGTCGCCTTGGTTCCATGAGTTTCCTTAGTGTCACAATGCTCTCCATGCTTCCATGATTCCCCACAATGTCACAATGCTCTCCATACTTCCATGAGGCCCTGTTTGCCACAATGGTCCCCTTGTGTCCATGAGGCCCTGCTGTGTCCCAATGGACGTATGGTTCCATGAGGTTCCGTGGTGTCCCCATGGTCTTCTTGAATCCGCAGTGTAACAATGGACCATTGGTTCCCTGCGGCCTGGCTGTGTCTCAATGGGCTCCTTGATTCCATGATTCCCCATGGTGTCACCATGGAGCCTTGTTTCTAGGAGGTTCTGTACTGTCACAATTGTCTCCTTGATCCCATGAGCCCCTGCAGTGTCACAATGGCTCCTTGGTTCCATGAGGAACACAAAAGCTTTGCATCAACACTGAGCTACAGCTGCTGAACACACCTGGGAGCATGTGCTTGCATCAAAAGAGGGCTTCAAGCTGAGAATGGCACCAGCAGCTTCCATCTGCAACAGAGAGGCAGGGAAAGGACAGGGACAGAGAATTCAGTGGAAAGACTGCGAGAATTCTGCTCCCACAGATCATTCCTGCTCACAGTGTCTCTTGTAGAAAGGGGACAGCATTGCAGGCAGCTTGGACTGAGCATGTGGGGTTTGTTGTTTAGGAAACCATGTCAGGCTTTTCCATTCTTTCCCTACAAACAGGAAAACTTCTCCTGGGCCTGTGTGCAGGCAGAGCCCTGAGGAGAGCACGTGGCACATGGTGCAGTGGGCTGGGACAGCCAGCTGCAGAGCTCAAGGGAAGAAGCCCAAAGTGTCACAATGGCTCCTTGGCTTCATGTGCATCACCTGTGTCACAATGGTCTCCTTGATTCCATGAGGCCCCACTGGGTCACAATGGCTCCTTGCTTCCATGAGATTCCGCAATGTCACCATGGTCTCCTTCGATCCGCATTGTCATAATGGACAATTGGTTCCATGAGGCCCCGCTGTGTCACAATGGCCTCTTGGTTCCATAGGTTTTCTATTGTAACAATGGACTCCTTGGTTCTAGGAGCTCCCCTGCTTTTTGCAGAGGTGTCTTTGGTTCCAACAAGGCCCCGCTGTGTCTCAGTGCACCCTGGCTTCCATGCGTATCTGGAGTATCCCAAAGGCTCCTTGGTTCCACGAGGTCCTGCTGTGTCACAATGGATCCTGTGCGCCATGAGGCCCTACAAAGTCATCATGGAGCCTTGGTTCCATGTGGTTCCATTGTGTCCCAGTGGTCGCCTCGGTTCCATGAGTTTCCTTAGTGTCACAATGCTCTCCATGCTTCCATGATTCCCCACAATGTCACAATGCTCTCCATACTTCCATGAGGCCCTGCTTTGCCACAATGCTCCCCTTGTGTCCATGAGGCCCTGCTGTGTCCCAATGGACGTATGGTTCCATGAGGTTCCGTGCTGTCCCCATGGTCTTCTTGAATCCGCAGTGTAACAATGGACCATTGGTTCCCTGCGGCCTGGCTGTGTCTCAATGGGCTCCTTGATTCCATGATTCCCCATGGTGTCACCATGGAGCCTTGTTTCTAGGAGGTTCTGTACTGTCACAATTGTCTCCTTGATCCCATGAGCCCCTGCAGTGTCACAATGGCTCCTTGGTTCCATGAGGAACACAAAAGCTTTGCATCAACACTGAGCTACAGCTGCTGAACACACCTGGGAGCATGTGCTTGCATCAAAAGAGGGCTTCAAGCTGAGAATGGCACCAGCAGCTTCCATCTGCAACAGAGAGGCAGGGAAAGGACAGGGACAGAGAATTCAGTGGAAAGACTGCGACAATTCTGCTCCCACAGATCATTCCTGCTCACAGTGTCCCTTGTAGAAAGGGGACATCATTGCGGGCAGCCTGGACTGAGCATGTGGGGTTTGTTGTTTAGGAAACCTGCTCAGGCTTTTCCATTCTTTCCTTACAAACAGGAAAACTTCTCCTGGGCCTGTGTGCAGGCAGAGCCCTGAGGAGAGCACGTGGCACATGGTGCAGTGGGCTGGGACAGCCAGCTGCAGAGCTGAAGGGAAGAAGCCCAAAGTGTCACAATGGCTCCTTGGCTTCATGTGCATCACCTGTGTCACAATGGTCTCCTTGATTCCATGAGGCCCCACTGGGTCACAATGGCTCCTTGCTTCCATGAGGTTCCGCAGTGTCACCATGGTCTCCTTCGATCCGCATTGTCATAATGGACAATTGGTTCCATGCGGCCCCGCTGTGTCACAATGGCCCCTTGGTTCCATAGGTTTTCTATTGTAACAATGGACTCCTTGGTTGTATGAGCTCCCCTGCTTTTTGCAGAGGTGTCTTTGGTTCCAACAATGTCCAGCTGTGTCTCAGTGCACCCTGGCTTCCATGCGCATCTGGAGTATCCCAAAGGCTCCTTGGTTCCACGCGCATCTGGAGTATCACAAAGACTCCTTGGTTCCACGAGGTCCTGCTGTGTCACAATGGATCCTGTGCGCCATGAGGCCCTACAAAGTCATCATGGAGCCTTGGTTCCATGTGGTTCCATTGTGTCCCAGTGGTCGCCTCGGTTCCATGAGTTTCCTTAGTGTCACAATGCTCTCCATGCTTCCATGATTCCCCACAATGTCACAATGCTCTCCATGCTTCCATGAGGCTCTGCTATGCCACAGTGGTCCCCTTGTGTCCATGAGGCCCTGCTGTGTCCCAATGGACGTATGGTTCCATGAGGTTCCGTGCTGTCCCCATGGTCTTCTTGAATCCGCAGTGTAACAATGGACCATTGGTTCCCTGCGGCCTGGCTGTGTCTCAATGGGCTCCTTGATTCCATGATTCCCCACGGTGTCACTATGGAGCCTTGTTTCTAGGAGGTTCTGTACTGTCACAATTGTCTCCTTGATCCCATGAGCCCCTGCAGTGTCACAATGGCTCCTTGGTTCCATGAGGAACACAAAAGCTTTGCATCAACACTGAACAACAGCTGCGGAACACACCTGGGAGCCTGTGCTTGCATCAAAAGAGGGCTTCAAGCTGAGAATGGCACCGGCAGCTTCCATCTGCAACAGAGAGGCAGGGAAAGGACAGGGACAGAGAATTCAGTGGAAAGACTGCGACAAT
Organism: Coloeus monedula; assembly: GCF_965178545.1. Classification (NCBI taxonomy): domain Eukaryota; kingdom Metazoa; phylum Chordata; class Aves; order Passeriformes; family Corvidae; genus Coloeus; species Coloeus monedula. Next base: position 1,299,706 of record NC_138815.1, on the reverse strand, counting down.
TCTGCTCCCACAGATCATTCCTGCTCACAGTGTCCCTTGTAGAAAGGGGACATCATTGCGGGCAGCCTGGACTGAGCATGTGGGGTTTGTTGTTTAGGAAACCTGCTCAGGCTTTTCCATTCTTTCCTTACAAACAGGAAAACTTCTCCTGGGCCTGTGTGCAGGCAGAGCCCTGAGGAGAGCACGTGGCACATGGTGCAGTGGGCTGGGACAGCCAGCTGCAGAGCTGAAGGGAAGAAGCCCAAAGTGTCACAATGGCTCCTTGGCTTCATGTGCATCACCTGTGTCACAATGGTCTCCTTGATTCCATGAGGCCCCACTGGGTCACAATGGCTCCTTGCTTCCATGAGGTTCCGCAGTGTCACCATGGTCTCCTTCGATCCGCATTGTCATAATGGACAATTGGTTCCATGCGGCCCCGCTGTGTCACAATGGCCCCTTGGTTCCATAGGTTTTCTATTGTAACAATGGACTCCTTGGTTGTATGAGCTCCCCTGCTTTTTGCAGAGGTGTCTTTGGTTCCAACAAGGTCCAGCTGTGTCTCAGTGCACCCTGGCTTCCATGCGCATCTGGAGTATCCCAAAGGCTCCTTGGTTCCACGCGCATCTGGAGTATCACAAAGACTCCTTGGTTCCACGAGGTCCTGCTGTGTCACAATGGATCCTGTGCACCATGAGGCCCTACAAAGTCATCATGGAGCCTTGGTTCCATGTGGTTCCATTGTGTCCCAGTGGTCGCCTTGGTTCCATGAGTTTCCTTAGTGTCACAATGCTCTCCATGCTTCCATGATTCCCCACAATGTCACAATGCTCTCCATACTTCCATGAGGCCCTGTTTGCCACAATGGTCCCCTTGTGTCCATGAGGCCCTGCTGTGTCCCAATGGACGTATGGTTCCATGAGGTTCCGTGGTGTCCCCATGGTCTTCTTGAATCCGCAGTGTAACAATGGACCATTGGTTCCCTGCGGCCTGGCTGTGTCTCAATGGGCTCCTTGATTCCATGATTCCCCATGGTGTCACCATGGAGCCTTGTTTCTAGGAGGTTCTGTACTGTCACAATTGTCTCCTTGATCCCATGAGCCCCTGCAGTGTCACAATGGCTCCTTGGTTCCATGAGGAACACAAAAGCTTTGCATCAACACTGAGCTACAGCTGCTGAACACACCTGGGAGCATGTGCTTGCATCAAAAGAGGGCTTCAAGCTGAGAATGGCACCAGCAGCTTCCATCTGCAACAGAGAGGCAGGGAAAGGACAGGGACAGAGAATTCAGTGGAAAGACTGCGAGAATTCTGCTCCCACAGATCATTCCTGCTCACAGTGTCTCTTGTAGAAAGGGGACAGCATTGCAGGCAGCTTGGACTGAGCATGTGGGGTTTGTTGTTTAGGAAACCATGTCAGGCTTTTCCATTCTTTCCCTACAAACAGGAAAACTTCTCCTGGGCCTGTGTGCAGGCAGAGCCCTGAGGAGAGCACGTGGCACATGGTGCAGTGGGCTGGGACAGCCAGCTGCAGAGCTGAAGGGAAGAAGCCCAAAGTGTCACAATGGCTCCTTGGCTTCATGTGCATCACCTGTGTCACAATGGTCTCCTTGATTCCATGAGGCCCCACTGGGTCACAATGGCTCCTTGCTTCCATGAGATTCCGCAATGTCACCATGGTCTCCTTCGATCCGCATTGTCATAATGGACAATTGGTTCCATGAGGCCCCGCTGTGTCACAATGGCCTCTTGGTTCCATAGGTTTTCTATTGTAACAATGGACTCCTTGGTTCTAGGAGCTCCCCTGCTTTTTGCAGAGGTGTCTTTGGTTCCAACAAGGCCCCGCTGTGTCTCAGTGCACCCTGGCTTCCATGCGTATCTGGAGTATCCCAAAGGCTCCTTGGTTCCACGAGGTCCTGCTGTGTCACAATGGATCCTGTGCGCCATGAGGCCCTACAAAGTCATCATGGAGCCTTGGTTCCATGTGGTTCCATTGTGTCCCAGTGGTCGCCTCGGTTCCATGAGTTTCCTTAGTGTCACAATGCTCTCCATGCTTCCATGATTCCCCACAATGTCACAATGCTCTCCATACTTCCATGAGGCCCTGCTTTGCCACAATGCTCCCCTTGTGTCCATGAGGCGCTGCTGTGTCCCAATGGACGTATGGTTCCATGAGGTTCCGTGCTGTCCCCATGGTCTTCTTGAATCCGCAGTGTAACAATGGACCATTGGTTCCCTGCGGCCTGGCTGTGTCTCAATGGGCTCCTTGATTCCATGATTCCCCATGGTGTCACCATGGAGCCTTGTTTCTAGGAGGTTCTGTACTGTCACAATTGTCTCCTTGATCCCATGAGCCCCTGCAGTGTCACAATGGCTCCTTGGTTCCATGAGGAACACAAAAGCTTTGCATCAACACTGAGCTACAGCTGCTGAACACACCTGGGAGCATGTGCTTGCATCAAAAGAGGGCTTCAAGCTGAGAATGGCACCAGCAGCTTCCATCTGCAACAGAGAGGCAGGGAAAGGACAGGGACAGAGAATTCAGTGGAAAGACTGCGACAATTCTGCTCCCACAGATCATTCCTGCTCACAGTGTCCCTTGTAGAAAGGGGACATCATTGCGGGCAGCCTGGACTGAGCATGTGGGGTTTGTTGTTTAGGAAACCTGCTCAGGCTTTTCCATTCTTTCCTTACAAACAGGAAAACTTCTCCTGGGCCTGTGTGCAGGCAGAGCCCTGAGGAGAGCACGTGGCACATGGTGCAGTGGGCTGGGACAGCCAGCTGCAGAGCTGAAGGGAAGAAGCCCAAAGTGTCACAATGGCTCCTTGGCTTCATGTGCATCACCTGTGTCACAATGGTCTCCTTGATTCCATGAGGCCCCACTGGGTCACAATGGCTCCTTGCTTCCATGAGGTTCCGCAGTGTCACCATGGTCTCCTTCGATCCGCATTGTCATAATGGACAATTGGTTCCATGCGGCCCCGCTGTGTCACAATGGCCCCTTGGTTCCATAGGTTTTCTATTGTAACAATGGACTCCTTGGTTGTATGAGCTCCCCTGCTTTTTGCAGAGGTGTCTTTGGTTCCAACAAGGTCCAGCTGTGTCTCAGTGCACCCTGGCTTCCATGCGCATCTGGAGTATCCCAAAGGCTCCTTGGTTCCACGCGCATCTGGAGTATCACAAAGACTCCTTGGTTCCACGAGGTCCTGCTGTGTCACAATGGATCCTGTGCGCCATGAGGCCCTACAAAGTCATCATGGACCTTGGTTCCATGTGGTTCCATTGTGTCCCAGTGGTCGCCTTGGTTCCATGAGTTTCCTTAGTGTCACAATGCTCTCCATGCTTCCATGATTCCCCACAATGTCACAATGCTCTCCATACTTCCATGAGGCCCTGTTTGCCACAATGGTCCCCTTGTGTCCATGAGGCCCTGCTGTGTCCCAATGGACGTATGGTTCCATGAGGTTCCGTGCTGTCCCCATGGTCTTCTTGAATCCGCAGTGTAACAATGGACCATTGGTTCCCTGCGGCCTGGCTGTGTCTCAATGGGCTCCTTGATTCCATGATTCCCCATGGTGTCACCATGGAGCCTTGTTTCTAGGAGGTTCTGTACTGTCACAATTGTCTCCTTGATCCCATGAGCCCCTGCAGTGTCACAATGGCTCCTTGGTTCCATGAGGAACACAAAAGCTTTGCATCAACACTGAGCTACAGCTGCTGAACACACCTGGGACTATATGCTTGCATCAAAAGAGGGCTTCAAGCTGAGAATGGCACCAGCAGCTTCCATCTGCAACAGAGAGGCAGGGAAAGGACAGGGACAGAGAATTCAGTGGAAAGACTGCGACAATTCTGCTCCCACAGATCATTCCTGCTCACAGTGTCTCTTGTAGAAAGGGGACAGCATTGCAGGCAGCCTGGACTGAGCATGTGAGGTTTGTTGTTTAGGAAACCATGTCAGGCTTTTCCATTCTTTCCCTACAAACAGGAAAACTTCTCCTGGGCCTGTGTGCAGGCAGAGCCCTGAGGAGAGCACGTGGCACATGGTGCAGTGGGCTGGGACAGCCAGCTGCAGAGCTCAAGGGAAGAAGCCCAAAGTGTCACAATGGCTCCTTGGCTTCATGTGCATCACCTGTGTCACAATGGTCTCCTTGATTCCATGAGGCCCCACTGGGTCACAATGGCTCCTTGCTTCCATGAGGTTCCGCAGCGTGAGCATGCTCTCCTTCGATCCGCATTGTCATAATGGACAATTGCTTCCATGTGGCCCCGCTGTGTCACAATGGCCCCTTGGTTCCATAGGTTTTCTATTGTAACAATGGACTCCTTGGTTCTAGGAGCTCCCCTGCTTTTTGCAGAGGTGTCTTTGGTTCCAACAAGGCCCCGCTGTGTCTCAGTGCACCCTGGCTTCCATGCGTATCTGGAGTATCCCAAAGGCTCCTTGGTTCCACGAGGTCCTGCTGTGTCACAATGGATCCTGTGCGCCATGAGGCCCTACAAAGTCATCATGGAGCCTTGGTTCCATGTGGTTCCATTGTGTCCCAGTGGTCGCCTCGGTTCCATGAGTTTCCTTAGTGTCACAATGCTCTCCATGCTTCCATGATTCCCCACAATGTCACAATGCTCTCCATACTTCCATGAGGCCCTGCTTTGCCACAATGGTCCCCTTGTGTCCATGAGGCCCTGCTGTGTCCCAATGGACGTATGGTTCCATGAGGTTCCGTGGTGTCCCCATGGTCTTCTTGAATCCGCAGTGTAACAATGGACCATTGGTTCCCTGCGGCCTGGCTGTGTCTCAATGGGCTCCTTGATTCCATGATTCCCCACGGTGTCACCATGGAGCCTTGTTTCTAGGAGGTTCTGTACTGTCACAATTGTCTCCTTGATCCCATGAGCCCCTGCAGTGTCACAATGGCTCCTTGGTTCCATGAGGAACACAAAAGCTTTGCATCAACACTGAGCTACAGCTGCTGAACCCACCTGGGAGCATGTGCTTGCATCAAAAGAGGGCTTCAAGCTGAGAATGGCACCAGCAGCTTCCATCTGCAACAGAGAGGCAGGGAAAGGACAGGGACAGAGAATTCAGTGGAAAGACTGCGAGAATTCTGCTCCCACAGATCATTCCTGCTCACAGTGTCCCTTGTAGAAAGGGGACAGCATTGCAGGCAGCCTGGACTGAGCATGTGGGGTTTGTTGTTTAGGAAACCATGTCAGGCTTTTCCATTCTTTCCCTACAAACAGGAAAACTTCTCCTGGGCCTGTGTGCAGGCAGAGCCCTGAGGAGAGCACGTGGCACATGGTGCAGTGGGCTGGGACAGCCAGCTGCAGAGCTGAAGGGAAGAAGCCCAAAGTGTCACAATGGCTCCTTGGCTTCATGTGCATCACCTGTGTCACAATGGTCTCCTTGATTCCATGAGGCCCCACTGGGTCACAATGGCTCCTTGCTTCCATGAGATTCCGCAATGTCACCATGGTCTCCTTCGATCCGCATTGTCATAATGGACAATTGGTTCCATGAGGCCCCGCTCTGTCACAATGGCCTCTTGGTTCCATAGGTTTTCTATTGTAACAATGGACTCCTTGGTTCTAGGAGCTCCCCTGCTTTTTGCAGAGGTGTCTTTGGTTCCAACAAGGCCCCGCTGTGTCTCAGTGCACCCTGGCTTCCATGCGTATCTGGAGTATCACAAAGGCTCCTTGGTTCCATGAGGTCCTGCTGTGTCACAATGGATCCTGTGCGCCATGAGGCCCTACAAAGTCATCATGGAGCCTTGGTTCCATGTGGTTCCATTGTGTCCCGCTGGTCGCCTTGGTTCCATGAGTTTCCTTACTGTCACAATGCTCTCCATACTTCCATGAGGCCCTGCTTTGCCACAATGGTCCCCTTGTGTCCATGAGGCCCTGCTGTGTCCCAATGGACGTATGGTTCCATGAGGTTCCGTGCTGTCCCCATGGTCTTCTTGAATCCGCAGTGTAACAATGGACCATTGGTTCCCTGCGGCCTGGCTGTGTCTCAATGGGCTCCTTGATTCCATGATTCCCCATGGTGTCACCATGGAGCCTTGTTTCTAGGAGGTTCTGTACTGTCACAATTGTCTCCTTGATCCCATGAGCCCCTGCAGTGTCACAATGGCTCCTTGGTTCCATGAGGAACACAAAAGCTTTGCATCAACACTGAGCTACAGCTGCTGAACACACCTGGGAGCATGTGCTTGCATCAAAAGAGGGCTTCAAGCTGAGAATGGCACCAGCAGCTTCCATCTGCAACAGAGAGGCAGGGAAAGGACAGGGACAGAGAATTCAGTGGAAAGACTGCGAGAATTCTGCTCCCACAGATCATTCCTGCTCACAGTGTCTCTTGTAGAAAGGGGACAGCATTGCAGGCAGCTTGGACTGAGCATGTGGGGTTTGTTGTTTAGGAAACCATGTCAGGCTTTTCCATTCTTTCCCTACAAACAGGAAAACTTCTCCTGGGCCTGTGTGCAGGCAGAGCCCTGAGGAGAGCACGTGGCACATGGTGCAGTGGGCTGGGACAGCCAGCTGCAGAGCTGAAGGGAAGAAGCCCAAAGTGTCACAATGGCTCCTTGGCTTCATGTGCATCACCTGTGTCACAATGGTCTCCTTGATTCCATGAGGCCCCACTGGGTCACAATGGCTCCTTGCTTCCATGAGATTCCGCAATGTCACCATGGTCTCCTTCGATCCGCATTGTCATAATGGACAATTGGTTCCATGAGGCCCCGCTGTGTCACAATGGCCTCTTGGTTCCATAGGTTTTCTATTGTAACAATGGACTCCTTGGTTCTAGGAGCTCCCCTGCTTTTTGCAGAGGTGTCTTTGGTTCCAACAAGGCCCCGCTGTGTCTCAGTGCACCCTGGCTTCCATGCGTATCTGGAGTATCCCAAAGGCTCCTTGGTTCCACGAGGTCCTGCTGTGTCACAATGGATCCTGTGCGCCATGAGGCCCTACAAAGTCATCATGGAGCCTTGGTTCCATGTGGTTCCATTGTGTCCCAGTGGTCGCCTCGGTTCCATGAGTTTCCTTAGTGTCACAATGCTCTCCATGCTTCCATGATTCCCCACAATGTCACAATGCTCTCCATACTTCCATGAGGCCCTGCTTTGCCACAATGCTCCCCTTGTGTCCATGAGGCGCTGCTGTGTCCCAATGGACGTATGGTTCCATGAGGTTCCGTGCTGTCCCCATGGTCTTCTTGAATCCGCAGTGTAACAATGGACCATTGGTTCCCTGCGGCCTGGCTGTGTCTCAATGGGCTCCTTGATTCCATGATTCCCCATGGTGTCACCATGGAGCCTTGTTTCTAGGAGGTTCTGTACTGTCACAATTGTCTCCTTGATCCCATGAGCCCCTGCAGTGTCACAATGGCTCCTTGGTTCCATGAGGAACACAAAAGCTTTGCATCAACACTGAGCTACAGCTGCTGAACACACCTGGGAGCATGTGCTTGCATCAAAAGAGGGCTTCAAGCTGAGAATGGCACCAGCAGCTTCCATCTGCAACAGAGAGGCAGGGAAAGGACAGGGACAGAGAATTCAGTGGAAAGACTGCGACAATTCTGCTCCCACAGATCATTCCTGCTCACAGTGTCCCTTGTAGAAAGGGGACATCATTGCGGGCAGCCTGGACTGAGCATGTGGGGTTTGTTGTTTAGGAAACCTGCTCAGGCTTTTCCATTCTTTCCTTACAAACAGGAAAACTTCTCCTGGGCCTGTGTGCAGGCAGAGCCCTGAGGAGAGCACGTGGCACATGGTGCAGTGGGCTGGGACAGCCAGCTGCAGAGCTGAAGGGAAGAAGCCCAAAGTGTCACAATGGCTCCTTGGCTTCATGTGCATCACCTGTGTCACAATGGTCTCCTTGATTCCATGAGGCCCCACTGGGTCACAATGGCTCCTTGCTTCCATGAGGTTCCGCAGTGTCACCATGGTCTCCTTCGATCCGCATTGTCATAATGGACAATTGGTTCCATGCGGCCCCGCTGTGTCACAATGGCCCCTTGGTTCCATAGGTTTTCTATTGTAACAATGGACTCCTTGGTTGTATGAGCTCCCCTGCTTTTTGCAGAGGTGTCTTTGGTTCCAACAAGGTCCAGCTGTGTCTCAGTGCACCCTGGCTTCCATGCGCATCTGGAGTATCCCAAAGGCTCCTTGGTTCCACGCGCATCTGGAGTATCACAAAGACTCCTTGGTTCCACGAGGTCCTGCTGTGTCACAATGGATCCTGTGCGCCATGAGGCCCTACAAAGTCATCATGGACCTTGGTTCCATGTGGTTCCATTGTGTCCCAGTGGTCGCCTTGGTTCCATGAGTTTCCTTAGTGTCACAATGCTCTCCATGCTTCCATGATTCCCCACAATGTCACAATGCTCTCCATACTTCCATGAGGCCCTGCTTTGCCACAATGGTCCCCTTGTGTCCATGAGGCCCTGCTGTGTCCCAATGGACGTATGGTTCCATGAGGTTCCGTGGTGTCCCCATGGTCTTCTTGAATCCGCAGTGTAACAATGGACCATTGGTTCCCTGCGGCCTGGCTGTGTCTCAATGGGCTCCTTGATTCCATGATTCCCCATGGTGTCACCATGGAGCCTTGTTTCTAGGAGGTTCTGTACTGTCACAATTGTCTCCTTGATCCCATGAGCCCCTGCAGTGTCACAATGGCTCCTTGGTTCCATGAGGAACACAAAAGCTTTGCATCAACACTGAGCTACAGCTGCTGAACACACCTGGGACTATATGCTTGCATCAAAAGAGGGCTTCAAGCTGAGAATGGCACCAGCAGCTTCCATCTGCAACAGAGAGGCAGGGAAAGGACAGGGACAGAGAATTCAGTGGAAAGACTGCGACAATTCTGCTCCCACAGATCATTCCTGCTCACAGTGTCTCTTGTAGAAAGGGGACAGCATTGCAGGCAGCCTGGACTGAGCATGTGAGGTTTGTTGTTTAGGAAACCATGTCAGGCTTTTCCATTCTTTCCCTACAAACAGGAAAACTTCTCCTGGGCCTGTGTGCAGGCAGAGCCCTGAGGAGAGCACGTGGCACATGGTGCAGTGGGCTGGGACAGCCAGCTGCAGAGCTCAAGGGAAGAAGCCCAAAGTGTCACAATGGCTCCTTGGCTTCATGTGCATCACCTGTGTCACAATGGTCTCCTTGATTCCATGAGGCCCCACTGGGTCACAATGGCTCCTTGCTTCCATGAGGTTCCGCAGCGTGAGCATGCTCTCCTTCGATCCGCATTGTCATAATGGACAATTGCTTCCATGTGGCCCCGCTGTGTCACAATGGCCCCTTGGTTCCATAGGTTTTCTATTGTAACAATGGACTCCTTGGTTCTAGGAGCTCCCCTGCTTTTTGCAGAGGTGTCTTTGGTTCCAACAAGGCCCCGCTGTGTCTCAGTGCACCCTGGCTTCCATGCGTATCTGGAGTATCCCAAAGGCTCCTTGGTTCCACGAGGTCCTGCTGTGTCACAATGGATCCTGTGCGCCATGAGGCCCTACAAAGTCATCATGGAGCCTTGGTTCCATGTGGTTCCATTGTGTCCCAGTGGTCGCCTTGGTTCCATGAGTTTCCTTAGTGTCACAATGCTCTCCATGCTTCCATGATTCCCCACAATGTCACAATGCTCTCCATACTTCCATGAGGCCCTGCTTTGCCACAATGGTCCCCTTGTGTCCATGAGGCCCTGCTGTGTCCCAATGGACGTATGGTTCCATGAGGTTCCGTGGTGTCCCCATGGTCTTCTTGAATCCGCAGTGTAACAATGGACCATTGGTTCCCTGCGGCCTGGCTGTGTCTCAATGGGCTCCTTGATTCCATGATTCCCCACGGTGTCACCATGGAGCCTTGTTTCTAGGAGGTTCTGTACTGTCACAATTGTCTCCTTGATCCCATGAGCCCCTGCAGTGTCACAATGGCTCCTTGGTTCCATGAGGAACACAAAAGCTTTGCATCAACACTGAGCTACAGCTGCTGAACCCACCTGGGAGCATGTGCTTGCATCAAAAGAGGGCTTCAAGCTGAGAATGGCACCAGCAGCTTCCATCTGCAACAGAGAGGCAGGGAAAGGACAGGGACAGAGAATTCAGTGGAAAGACTGCGAGAATTCTGCTCCCACAGATCATTCCTGCTCACAGTGTCCCTTGTAGAAAGGGGACAGCATTGCAGGCAGCCTGGACTGAGCATGTGGGGTTTGTTGTTTAGGAAACCATGTCAGGCTTTTCCATTCTTTCCCTACAAACAGGAAAACTTCTCCTGGGCCTGTGTGCAGGCAGAGCCCTGAGGAGAGCACGTGGCACATGGTGCAGTGGGCTGGGACAGCCAGCTGCAGAGCTGAAGGGAAGAAGCCCAAAGTGTCACAATGGCTCCTTGGCTTCATGTGCATCACCTGTGTCACAATGGTCTCCTTGATTCCATGAGGCCCCACTGGGTCACAATGGCTCCTTGCTTCCATGAGATTCCGCAATGTCACCATGGTCTCCTTCGATCCGCATTGTCATAATGGACAATTGGTTCCATGAGGCCCCGCTCTGTCACAATGGCCTCTTGGTTCCATAGGTTTTCTATTGTAACAATGGACTCCTTGGTTCTAGGAGCTCCCCTGCTTTTTGCAGAGGTGTCTTTGGTTCCAACAAGGCCCCGCTGTGTCTCAGTGCACCCTGGCTTCCATGCGTATCTGGAGTATCACAAAGGCTCCTTGGTTCCATGAGGTCCTGCTGTGTCACAATGGATCCTGTGCGCCATGAGGCCCTACAAAGTCATCATGGAGCCTTGGTTCCATGTGGTTCCATTGTGTCCCGCTGGTCGCCTTGGTTCCATGAGTTTCCTTACTGTCACAATGCTCTCCATACTTCCATGAGGCCCTGCTTTGCCACAATGGTCCCCTTGTGTCCATGAGGCCCTGCTGTGTCCCAATGGACGTATGGTTCCATGAGGTTCCGTGCTGTCCCCATGGTCTTCTTGAATCCGCAGTGTAACAATGGACCATTGGTTCCCTGCGGCCTGGCTGTGTCTCAATGGGCTCCTTGATTCCATGATTCCCCATGGTGTCACCATGGAGCCTTGTTTCTAGGAGGTTCTGTACTGTCACAATTGTCTCCTTGATCCCATGAGCCCCTGCAGTGTCACAATGGCTCCTTGGTTCCATGAGGAACACAAAAGCTTTGCATCAACACTGAGCTACAGCTGCTGAACACACCTGGGAGCATGTGCTTGCATCAAAAGAGGGCTTCAAGCTGAGAATGGCACCAGCAGCTTCCATCTGCAACAGAGAGGCAGGGAAAGGACAGGGACAGAGAATTCAGTGGAAAGACTGCGAGAATTCTGCTCCCACAGATCATTCCTGCTCACAGTGTCTCTTGTAGAAAGGGGACAGCATTGCAGGCAGCTTGGACTGAGCATGTGGGGTTTGTTGTTTAGGAAACCATGTCAGGCTTTTCCATTCTTTCCCTACAAACAGGAAAACTTCTCCTGGGCCTGTGTGCAGGCAGAGCCCTGAGGAGAGCACGTGGCACATGGTGCAGTGGGCTGGGACAGCCAGCTGCAGAGCTGAAGGGAAGAAGCCCAAAGTGTCACAATGGCTCCTTGGCTTCATGTGCATCACCTGTGTCACAATGGTCTCCTTGATTCCATGAGGCCCCACTGGGTCACAATGGCTCCTTGCTTCCATGAGATTCCGCAATGTCACCATGGTCTCCTTCGATCCGCATTGTCATAATGGACAATTGGTTCCATGAGGCCCCGCTGTGTCACAATGGCCTCTTGGTTCCATAGGTTTTCTATTGTAACAATGGACTCCTTGGTTCTAGGAGCTCCCCTGCTTTTTGCAGAGGTGTCTTTGGTTCCAACAAGGCCCCGCTGTGTCTCAGTGCACCCTGGCTTCCATGCGTATCTGGAGTATCCCAAAGGCTCCTTGGTTCCACGAGGTCCTGCTGTGTCACAATGGATCCTGTGCGCCATGAGGCCCTACAAAGTCATCATGGAGCCTTGGTTCCATGTGGTTCCATTGTGTCCCAGTGGTCGCCTCGGTTCCATGAGTTTCCTTAGTGTCACAATGCTCTCCATGCTTCCATGATTCCCCACAATGTCACAATGCTCTCCATACTTCCATGAGGCCCTGCTTTGCCACAATGCTCCCCTTGTGTCCATGAGGCGCTGCTGTGTCCCAATGGACGTATGGTTCCATGAGGTTCCGTGCTGTCCCCATGGTCTTCTTGAATCCGCAGTGTAACAATGGACCATTGGTTCCCTGCGGCCTGGCTGTGTCTCAATGGGCTCCTTGATTCCATGATTCCCCATGGTGTCACCATGGAGCCTTGTTTCTAGGAGGTTCTGTACTGTCACAATTGTCTCCTTGATCCCATGAGCCCCTGCAGTGTCACAATGGCTCCTTGGTTCCATGAGGAACACAAAAGCTTTGCATCAACACTGAGCTACAGCTGCTGAACACACCTGGGAGCATGTGCTTGCATCAAAAGAGGGCTTCAAGCTGAGAATGGCACCAGCAGCTTCCATCTGCAACAGAGAGGCAGGGAAAGGACAGGGACAGAGAATTCAGTGGAAAGACTGCGACAATTCTGCTCCCACAGATCATTCCTGCTCACAGTGTCCCTTGTAGAAAGGGGACATCATTGCGGGCAGCCTGGACTGAGCATGTGGGGTTTGTTGTTTAGGAAACCTGCTCAGGCTTTTCCATTCTTTCCTTACAAACAGGAAAACTTCTCCTGGGCCTGTGTGCAGGCAGAGCCCTGAGGAGAGCACGTGGCACATGGTGCAGTGGGCTGGGACAGCCAGCTGCAGAGCTGAAGGGAAGAAGCCCAAAGTGTCACAATGGCTCCTTGGCTTCATGTGCATCACCTGTGTCACAATGGTCTCCTTGATTCCATGAGGCCCCACTGGGTCACAATGGCTCCTTGCTTCCATGAGGTTCCGCAGTGTCACCATGGTCTCCTTCGATCCGCATTGTCATAATGGACAATTGGTTCCATGCGGCCCCGCTGTGTCACAATGGCCCCTTGGTTCCATAGGTTTTCTATTGTAACAATGGACTCCTTGGTTGTATGAGCTCCCCTGCTTTTTGCAGAGGTGTCTTTGGTTCCAACAAGGTCCAGCTGTGTCTCAGTGCACCCTGGCTTCCATGCGCATCTGGAGTATCCCAAAGGCTCCTTGGTTCCACGCGCATCTGGAGTATCACAAAGACTCCTTGGTTCCACGAGGTCCTGCTGTGTCACAATGGATCCTGTGCGCCATGAGGCCCTACAAAGTCATCATGGACCTTGGTTCCATGTGGTTCCATTGTGTCCCAGTGGTCGCCTTGGTTCCATGAGTTTCCTTAGTGTCACAATGCTCTCCATGCTTCCATGATTCCCCACAATGTCACAATGCTCTCCATACTTCCATGAGGCCCTGTTTGCCACAATGGTCCCCTTGTGTCCATGAGGCCCTGCTGTGTCCCAATGGACGTATGGTTCCATGAGGTTCCGTGCTGTCCCCATGGTCTTCTTGAATCCGCAGTGTAACAATGGACCATTGGTTCCCTGCGGCCTGGCTGTGTCTCAATGGGCTCCTTGATTCCATGATTCCCCATGGTGTCACCATGGAGCCTTGTTTCTAGGAGGTTCTGTACTGTCACAATTGTCTCCTTGATCCCATGAGCCCCTGCAGTGTCACAATGGCTCCTTGGTTCCATGAGGAACACAAAAGCTTTGCATCAACACTGAGCTACAGCTGCTGAACACACCTGGGAGCATGTGCTTGCATCAAAAGAGGGCTTCAAGCTGAGAATGGCACCAGCAGCTTCCATCTGCAACAGAGAGGCAGGGAAAGGACAGGGACAGAGAATTCAGTGGAAAGACTGCGACAATTCTGCTCCCACAGATCATTCCTGCTCACAGTGTCTCTTGTAGAAAGGGGACAGCATTGCAGGCAGCCTGGACTGAGCATGTGGGGTTTGTTGTTTAGGAAACCATGTCAGGCTTTTCCATTCTTTCCCTACAAACAGGAAAACTTCTCCTGGGCCTGTGTGCAGGCAGAGCCCTGAGGAGAGCACGTGGCACATGGTGCAGTGGGCTGGGACAGCCAGCTGCAGAGCTGAAGGGAAGAAGCCCAAAGTGTCACAATGGCTCCTTGGCTTCATGTGCATCACCTGTGTCACAATGGTCTCCTTGATTCCATGAGGCCCCACTGGGTCACAATGGCTCCTTGCTTCCATGAGGTTCCGCAGCGTGAGCATGCTCTCCTTCGATCCGCATTGTCATAATGGACAATTGCTTCCATGTGGCCCCGCTGTGTCACAATGGCCCCTTGGTTCCATAGGTTTTCTATTGTAACAATGGACTCCTTGGTTCTAGGAGCTCCCCTGCTTTTTGCAGAGGTGTCTTTGGTTCCAACAAGGCCCCGCTGTGTCTCAGTGCACCCTGGCTTCCATGCGTATCTGGAGTATCACAAAGGCTCCTTGGTTCCACGAGGTCCTGCTGTGTCACAATGGATCCTGTGCGCCATGAGGCCCTACAAAGTCATCATGGAGCCTTGGTTCCATGTGGTTCCATTGTGTCCCAGTGGTCGCCTTGGTTCCATGAGTTTCCTTAGTGTCACAATGCTCTCCATGCTTCCATGATTCCCCACAATGTCACAATGCTCTCCATACTTCCATGAGGCCCTGCTTTGCCACAATGGTCCCCTTGTGTCCATGAGGCCCTGCTGTGTCCCAATGGACGTATGGTTCCATGAGGTTCCGTGGTGTCCCCATGGTCTTCTTGAATCCGCAGTGTAACAATGGACCATTGGTTCCCTGCGGCCTGGCTGTGTCTCAATGGGCTCCTTGATTCCATGATTCCCCACGGTGTCACCATGGAGCCTTGTTTCTAGGAGGTTCTGTACTGTCACAATTGTCTCCTTGATCCCATGAGCCCCTGCAGTGTCACAATGGCTCCTTGGTTCCATGAGGAACACAAAAGCTTTGCATCAACACTGAGCTACAGCTGCTGAACCCACCTGGGAGCATGTGCTTGCATCAAAAGAGGGCTTCAAGCTGAGAATGGCACCAGCAGCTTCCATCTGCAACAGAGAGGCAGGGAAAGGACAGGGACAGAGAATTCAGTGGAAAGACTGCGAGAATTCTGCTCCCACAGATCATTCCTGCTCACAGTGTCCCTTGTAGAAAGGGGACAGCATTGCAGGCAGCCTGGACTGAGCATGTGGGGTTTGTTGTTTAGGAAACCATGTCAGGCTTTTCCATTCTTTCCCTACAAACAGGAAAACTTCTCCTGGGCCTGTGTGCAGGCAGAGCCCTGAGGAGAGCACGTGGCACATGGTGCAGTGGGCTGGGACAGCCAGCTGCAGAGCTGAAGGGAAGAAGCCCAAAGTGTCACAATGGCTCCTTGGCTTCATGTGCATCACCTGTGTCACAATGGTCTCCTTGATTCCATGAGGCCCCACTGGGTCACAATGGCTCCTTGCTTCCATGAGATTCCGCAATGTCACCATGGTCTCCTTCGATCCGCATTGTCATAATGGACAATTGGTTCCATGAGGCCCCGCTGTGTCACAATGGCCTCTTGGTTCCATAGGTTTTCTATTGTAACAATGGACTCCTTGGTTCTAGGAGCTCCCCTGCTTTTTGCAGAGGTGTCTTTGGTTCCAACAAGGCCCCGCTGTGTCTCAGTGCACCCTGGCTTCCATGCGTATCTGGAGTATCCCAAAGGCTCCTTGGTTCCACGAGGTCCTGCTGTGTCACAATGGATCCTGTGCGCCATGAGGCCCTACAAAGTCATCATGGAGCCTTGGTTCCATGTGGTTCCATTGTGTCCCGCTGGTCGCCTTGGTTCCATGAGTTTCCTTACTGTCACAATGCTCTCCATACTTCCATGAGGCCCTGCTTTGCCACAATGGTCCCCTTGTGTCCATGAGGCCCTGCTGTGTCCCAATGGACGTATGGTTCCATGAGGTTCCGTGCTGTCCCCATGGTCTTCTTGAATCCGCAGTGTAACAATGGACCATTGGTTCCCTGCGGCCTGGCTGTGTCTCAATGGGCTCCTTGATTCCATGATTCCCCATGGTGTCACCATGGAGCCTTGTTTCTAGGAGGTTCTGTACTGTCACAATTGTCTCCTTGATCCCATGAGCCCCTGCAGTGTCACAATGGCTCCTTGGTTCCATGAGGAACACAAAAGCTTTGCATCAACACTGAACAACAGCTGCGGAACACACCTGGGAGCCTGTGCTTGCATCAAAAGAGGGCTTCAAGCTGAGAATGGCACCGGCAGCTTCCATCTGCAACAGAGAGGCAGGGAAAGGACAGGGACAGAGAATTCAGTGGAAAGACTGCGACAATTCTGCTCCCACAGATCATTCCTGCTCACAGTGTCCCTTGTAGAAAGGGGACATCATTGCGGGCAGCCTGGACTGAGCATGTGGGGTTTGTTGTTTAGGAAACCTGCTCAGGCTTTTCCATTCTTTCCTTACAAACAGGAAAACTTCTCCTGGGCCTGTGTGCAGACAGAGCCCTGAGGAGAGCACGTGGCACATGGTGCAGTGGGCTGGGACAGCCAGCTGCAGAGCTGAAGGGAAGAAGCCCAAAGTGTCACAATGGCTCCTTGGCTTCATGTGCATCACCTGTGTCACAATGGTCTCCTTGATTCCATGAGGCCCCACTGGGTCACAATGGCTCCTTGCTTCCATGAGGTTCCGCAGTGTCACCATGGTCTCCTTCGATCCGCATTGTCATAATGGACAATTGGTTCCATGCGGCCCCGCTGTGTCACAATGGCCCCTTGGTTCCATAGGTTTTCTATTGTAACAATGGACTCCTTGGTTGTATGAGCTCCCCTGCTTTTTGCAGAGGTGTCTTTGGTTCCAACAAGGTCCAGCTGTGTCTCAGTGCACCCTGGCTTCCATGCGCATCTGGAGTATCCCAAAGGCTCCTTGGTTCCACGCGCATCTGGAGTATCACAAAGACTCCTTGGTTCCACGAGGTCCTGCTGTGTCACAATGGATCCTGTGCACCATGAGGCCCTACAAAGTCATCATGGAGCCTTGGTTCCATGTGGTTCCATTGTGTCCCAGTGGTCGCCTTGGTTCCATGAGTTTCCTTAGTGTCACAATGCTCTCCATGCTTCCATGATTCCCCACAATGTCACAATGCTCTCCATACTTCCATGAGGCCCTGTTTGCCACAATGGTCCCCTTGTGTCCATGAGGCCCTGCTGTGTCCCAATGGACGTATGGTTCCATGAGGTTCCGTGGTGTCCCCATGGTCTTCTTGAATCCGCAGTGTAACAATGGACCATTGGTTCCCTGCGGCCTGGCTGTGTCTCAATGGGCTCCTTGATTCCATGATTCCCCATGGTGTCACCATGGAGCCTTGTTTCTAGGAGGTTCTGTACTGTCACAATTGTCTCCTTGATCCCATGAGCCCCTGCAGTGTCACAATGGCTCCTTGGTTCCATGAGGAACACAAAAGCTTTGCATCAACACTGAGCTACAGCTGCTGAACACACCTGGGAGCATGTGCTTGCATCAAAAGAGGGCTTCAAGCTGAGAATGGCACCAGCAGCTTCCATCTGCAACAGAGAGGCAGGGAAAGGACAGGGACAGAGAATTCAGTGGAAAGACTGCGAGAATTCTGCTCCCACAGATCATTCCTGCTCACAGTGTCTCTTGTAGAAAGGGGACAGCATTGCAGGCAGCCTGGACTGAGCATGTGGGGTTTGTTGTTTAGGAAACCATGTCAGGCTTTTCCATTCTTTCCCTACAAACAGGAAAACTTCTCCTGGGCCTGTGTGCAGGCAGAGCCCTGAGGAGAGCACGTGGCACATGGTGCAGTGGGCTGGGACAGCCAGCTGCAGAGCTGAAGGGAAGAAGCCCAAAGTGTCACAATGGCTCCTTGGCTTCATGTGCATCACCTGTGTCACAATGGTCTCCTTGATTCCATGAGGCCCCACTGGGTCACAATGGCTCCTTGCTTCCATGAGGTTCCGCAGCGTGAGCATGCTCTCCTTCGATCCGCATTGTCATAATGGACAATTGCTTCCATGTGGCCCCGCTGTGTCACAATGGCCCCTTGGTTCCATAGGTTTTCTATTGTAACAATGGACTCCTTGGTTCTAGGAGCTCCCCTGCTTTTTGCAGAGGTGTCTTTGGTTCCAACAAGGCCCCGCTGTGTCTCAGTGCACCCTGGCTTCCATGCGTATCTGGAGTATCACAAAGGCTCCTTGGTTCCACGAGGTCCTGCTGTGTCACAATGGATCCTGTGCGCCATGAGGCCCTACAAAGTCATCATGGAGCCTTGGTTCCATGTGGTTCCATTGTGTCCCAGTGGTCGCCTTGGTTCCATGAGTTTCCTTAGTGTCACAATGCTCTCCATGCTTCCATGATTCCCCACAATGTCACAATGCTCTCCATACTTCCATGAGGCCCTGCTTTGCCACAATGGTCCCCTTGTGTCCATGAGGCCCTGCTGTGTCCCAATGGACGTATGGTTCCATGAGGTTCCGTGGTGTCCCCATGGTCTTCTTGAATCCGCAGTGTAACAATGGACCATTGGTTCCCTGCGGCCTGGCTGTGTCTCAATGGGCTCCTTGATTCCATGATTCCCCACGGTGTCACCATGGAGCCTTGTTTCTAGGAGGTTCTGTACTGTCACAATTGTCTCCTTGATCCCATGAGCCCCTGCAGTGTCACAATGGCTCCTTGGTTCCATGAGGAACACAAAAGCTTTGCATCAACACTGAGCTACAGCTGCTGAACCCACCTGGGAGCATGTGCTTGCATCAAAAGAGGGCTTCAAGCTGAGAATGGCACCAGCAGCTTCCATCTGCAACAGAGAGGCAGGGAAAGGACAGGGACAGAGAATTCAGTGGAAAGACTGCGAGAATTCTGCTCCCACAGATCATTCCTGCTCACAGTGTCCCTTGTAGAAAGGGGACAGCATTGCAGGCAGCCTGGACTGAGCATGTGGGGTTTGTTGTTTAGGAAACCATGTCAGGCTTTTCCATTCTTTCCCTACAAACAGGAAAACTTCTCCTGGGCCTGTGTGCAGGCAGAGCCCTGAGGAGAGCACGTGGCACATGGTGCAGTGGGCTGGGACAGCCAGCTGCAGAGCTGAAGGGAAGAAGCCCAAAGTGTCACAATGGCTCCTTGGCTTCATGTGCATCACCTGTGTCACAATGGTCTCCTTGATTCCATGAGGCCCCACTGGGTCACAATGGCTCCTTGCTTCCATGAGATTCCGCAATGTCACCATGGTCTCCTTCGATCCGCATTGTCATAATGGACAATTGGTTCCATGAGGCCCCGCTGTGTCACAATGGCCTCTTGGTTCCATAGGTTTTCTATTGTAACAATGGACTCCTTGGTTCTAGGAGCTCCCCTGCTTTTTGCAGAGGTGTCTTTGGTTCCAACAAGGCCCCGCTGTGTCTCAGTGCACCCTGGCTTCCATGCGTATCTGGAGTATCCCAAAGGCTCCTTGGTTCCACGAGGTCCTGCTGTGTCACAATGGATCCTGTGCGCCATGAGGCCCTACAAAGTCATCATGGAGCCTTGGTTCCATGTGGTTCCATTGTGTCCCGCTGGTCGCCTTGGTTCCATGAGTTTCCTTACTGTCACAATGCTCTCCATACTTCCATGAGGCCCTGCTTTGCCACAATGGTCCCCTTGTGTCCATGAGGCCCTGCTGTGTCCCAATGGACGTATGGTTCCATGAGGTTCCGTGCTGTCCCCATGGTCTTCTTGAATCCGCAGTGTAACAATGGACCATTGGTTCCCTGCGGCCTGGCTGTGTCTCAATGGGCTCCTTGATTCCATGATTCCCCATGGTGTCACCATGGAGCCTTGTTTCTAGGAGGTTCTGTACTGTCACAATTGTCTCCTTGATCCCATGAGCCCCTGCAGTGTCACAATGGCTCCTTGGTTCCATGAGGAACACAAAAGCTTTGCATCAACACTGAACAACAGCTGCGGAACACACCTGGGAGCCTGTGCTTGCATCAAAAGAGGGCTTCAAGCTGAGAATGGCACCGGCAGCTTCCATCTGCAACAGAGAGGCAGGGAAAGGACAGGGACAGAGAATTCAGTGGAAAGACTGCGACAATTCTGCTCCCACAGATCATTCCTGCTCACAGTGTCCCTTGTAGAAAGGGGACATCATTGCGGGCAGCCTGGACTGAGCATGTGGGGTTTGTTGTTTAGGAAACCTGCTCAGGCTTTTCCATTCTTTCCTTACAAACAGGAAAACTTCTCCTGGGCCTGTGTGCAGACAGAGCCCTGAGGAGAGCACGTGGCACATGGTGCAGTGGGCTGGGACAGCCAGCTGCAGAGCTGAAGGGAAGAAGCCCAAAGTGTCACAATGGCTCCTTGGCTTCATGTGCATCACCTGTGTCACAATGGTCTCCTTGATTCCATGAGGCCCCACTGGGTCACAATGGCTCCTTGCTTCCATGAGGTTCCGCAGTGTCACCATGGTCTCCTTCGATCCGCATTGTCATAATGGACAATTGGTTCCATGCGGCCCCGCTGTGTCACAATGGCCCCTTGGTTCCATAGGTTTTCTATTGTAACAATGGACTCCTTGGTTGTATGAGCTCCCCTGCTTTTTGCAGAGGTGTCTTTGGTTCCAACAAGGTCCAGCTGTGTCTCAGTGCACCCTGGCTTCCATGCGCATCTGGAGTATCCCAAAGGCTCCTTGGTTCCACGCGCATCTGGAGTATCACAAAGACTCCTTGGTTCCACGAGGTCCTGCTGTGTCACAATGGATCCTGTGCACCATGAGGCCCTACAAAGTCATCATGGAGCCTTGGTTCCATGTGGTTCCATTGTGTCCCAGTGGTCGCCTTGGTTCCATGAGTTTCCTTAGTGTCACAATGCTCTCCATGCTTCCATGATTCCCCACAATGTCACAATGCTCTCCATACTTCCATGAGGCCCTGTTTGCCACAATGGTCCCCTTGTGTCCATGAGGCCCTGCTGTGTCCCAATGGACGTATGGTTCCATGAGGTTCCGTGGTGTCCCCATGGTCTTCTTGAATCCGCAGTGTAACAATGGACCATTGGTTCCCTGCGGCCTGGCTGTGTCTCAATGGGCTCCTTGATTCCATGATTCCCCATGGTGTCACCATGGAGCCTTGTTTCTAGGAGGTTCTGTACTGTCACAATTGTCTCCTTGATCCCATGAGCCCCTGCAGTGTCACAATGGCTCCTTGGTTCCATGAGGAACACAAAAGCTTTGCATCAACACTGAGCTACAGCTGCTGAACACACCTGGGAGCATGTGCTTGCATCAAAAGAGGGCTTCAAGCTGAGAATGGCACCAGCAGCTTCCATCTGCAACAGAGAGGCAGGGAAAGGACAGGGACAGAGAATTCAGTGGAAAGACTGCGAGAATTCTGCTCCCACAGATCATTCCTGCTCACAGTGTCTCTTGTAGAAAGGGGACAGCATTGCAGGCAGCTTGGACTGAGCATGTGGGGTTTGTTGTTTAGGAAACCATGTCAGGCTTTTCCATTCTTTCCCTACAAACAGGAAAACTTCTCCTGGGCCTGTGTGCAGGCAGAGCCCTGAGGAGAGCACGTGGCACATGGTGCAGTGGGCTGGGACAGCCAGCTGCAGAGCTGAAGGGAAGAAGCCCAAAGTGTCACAATGGCTCCTTGGCTTCATGTGCATCACCTGTGTCACAATGGTCTCCTTGATTCCATGAGGCCCCACTGGGTCACAATGGCTCCTTGCTTCCATGAGATTCCGCAATGTCACCATGGTCTCCTTCGATCCGCATTGTCATAATGGACAATTGGTTCCATGAGGCCCCGCTGTGTCACAATGGCCTCTTGGTTCCATAGGTTTTCTATTGTAACAATGGACTCCTTGGTTCTAGGAGCTCCCCTGCTTTTTGCACAGGTGTCTTTGGTTCCAACAAGGCCCCGCTGTGTCTCAGTGCACCCTGGCTTCCATGCGTATCTGGAGTATCCCAAAGGCTCCTTGGTTCCACGAGGTCCTGCTGTGTCACAATGGATCCTGTGCGCCATGAGGCCCTACAAAGTCATCATGGAGCCTTGGTTCCATGTGGTTCCATTGTGTCCCAGTGGTCGCCTCGGTTCCATGAGTTTCCTTAGTGTCACAATGCTCTCCATGCTTCCATGATTCCCCACAATGTCACAATGCTCTCCATACTTCCATGAGGCCCTGCTTTGCCACAATGCTCCCCTTGTGTCCATGAGGCGCTGCTGTGTCCCAATGGACGTATGGTTCCATGAGGTTCCGTGCTGTCCCCATGGTCTTCTTGAATCCGCAGTGTAACAATGGACCATTGGTTCCCTGCGGCCTGGCTGTGTCTCAATGGGCTCCTTGATTCCATGATTCCCCATGGTGTCACCATGGAGCCTTGTTTCTAGGAGGTTCTGTACTGTCACAATTGTCTCCTTGATCCCATGAGCCCCTGCAGTGTCACAATGGCTCCTTGGTTCCATGAGGAACACAAAAGCTTTGCATCAACACTGAGCTACAGCTGCTGAACACACCTGGGAGCATGTGCTTGCATCAAAAGAGGGCTTCAAGCTGAGAATGGCACCAGCAGCTTCCATCTGCAACAGAGAGGCAGGGAAAGGACAGGGACAGAGAATTCAGTGGAAAGACTGCGACAATTCTGCTCCCACAGATCATTCCTGCTCACAGTGTCCCTTGTAGAAAGGGGACATCATTGCGGGCAGCCTGGACTGAGCATGTGGGGTTTGTTGTTTAGGAAACCATGTCAGGCTTTTCCATTCTTTCCTTACAAACAGGAAAACTTCTCCTGGGCCTGTGTGCAGGCAGAGCCCTGAGGAGAGCACGTGGCACATGGTGCAGTGGGCTGGGACAGCCAGCTGCAGAGCTGAAGGGAAGAAGCCCAAAGTGTCACAATGGCTCCTTGGCTTCATGTGCATCACCTGTGTCACAATGGTCTCCTTGATTCCATGAGGCCCCACTGGGTCACAATGGCTCCTTGCTTCCATGAGGTTCCGCAGTGTCACCATGGTCTCCTTCGATCCGCATTGTCATAATGGACAATTGGTTCCATGCGGCCCCGCTGTGTCACAATGGCCCCTTGGTTCCATAGGTTTTCTATTGTAACAATGGACTCCTTGGTTGTATGAGCTCCCCTGCTTTTTGCAGAGGTGTCTTTGGTTCCAACAATGTCCAGCTGTGTCTCAGTGCACCCTGGCTTCCATGCGCATCTGGAGTATCCCAAAGGCTCCTTGGTTCCACGCGCATCTGGAGTATCACAAAGACTCCTTGGTTCCACGAGGTCCTGCTGTGTCACAATGGATCCTGTGCGCCATGAGGCCCTACAAAGTCATCATGGAGCCTTGGTTCCATGTGGTTCCATTGTGTCCCAGTGGTCGCCTCGGTTCCATGAGTTTCCTTAGTGTCACAATGCTCTCCATGCTTCCATGATTCCCCACAATGTCACAATGCTCTCCATGCTTCCATGAGGCTCTGCTATGCCACAATGGTCCCCTTGTGTCCATGAGGCCCTGCTGTGTCCCAATGGACGTATGGTTCCATGAGGTTCCGTGCTGTCCCCATGGTCTTCTTGAATCCGCAGTGTAACAATGGACCATTGGTTCCCTGCGGCCTGGCTGTGTCTCAATGGGCTCCTTGATTCCATGATTCCCCACGGTGTCACCATGGAGCCTTGTTTCTAGGAGGTTCTGTACTGTCACAATTGTCTCCTTGATCCCATGAGCCCCTGCAGTGTCACAATGGCTCCTTGGTTCCATGAGGAACACAAAAGCTTTGCATCAACACTGAGCTACAGCTGCTGAACCCACCTGGGAGCATGTGCTTGCATCAAAAGAGGGCTTCAAGCTGAGAATGGCACCAGCAGCTTCCATCTGCAACAGAGAGGCAGGGAAAGGACAGGGACAGAGAATTCAGTGGAAAGACTGCGAGAATTCTGCTCCCACAGATCATTCCTGCTCACAGTGTCCCTTGTAGAAAGGGGACAGCATTGCAGGCAGCCTGGACTGAGCATGTGGGGTTTGTTGTTTAGGAAACCATGTCAGGCTTTTCCATTCTTTCCCTACAAACAGGAAAACTTCTCCTGGGCCTGTGTGCAGGCAGAGCCCTGAGGAGAGCACGTGGCACATGGTGCAGTGGGCTGGGACAGCCAGCTGCAGAGCTGAAGGGAAGAAGCCCAAAGTGTCACAATGGCTCCTTGGCTTCATGTGCATCACCTGTGTCACAATGGTCTCCTTGATTCCATGAGGCCCCACTGGGTCACAATGGCTCCTTGCTTCCATGAGATTCCGCAATGTCACCATGGTCTCCTTCGATCCGCATTGTCATAATGGACAATTGGTTCCATGAGGCCCCGCTCTGTCACAATGGCCTCTTGGTTCCATAGGTTTTCTATTGTAACAATGGACTCCTTGGTTCTAGGAGCTCCCCTGCTTTTTGCAGAGGTGTCTTTGGTTCCAACAAGGCCCCGCTGTGTCTCAGTGCACCCTGGCTTCCATGCGTATCTGGAGTATCACAAAGGCTCCTTGGTTCCATGAGGTCCTGCTGTGTCACAATGGATCCTGTGCGCCATGAGGCCCTACAAAGTCATCATGGAGCCTTGGTTCCATGTGGTTCCATTGTGTCCCGCTGGTCGCCTTGGTTCCATGAGTTTCCTTACTGTCACAATGCTCTCCATACTTCCATGAGGCCCTGCTTTGCCACAATGGTCCCCTTGTGTCCATGAGGCCCTGCTGTGTCCCAATGGACGTATGGTTCCATGAGGTTCCGTGCTGTCCCCATGGTCTTCTTGAATCCGCAGTGTAACAATGGACCATTGGTTCCCTGCGGCCTGGCTGTGTCTCAATGGGCTCCTTGATTCCATGATTCCCCATGGTGTCACCATGGAGCCTTGTTTCTAGGAGGTTCTGTACTGTCACAATTGTCTCCTTGATCCCATGAGCCCCTGCAGTGTCACAATGGCTCCTTGGTTCCATGAGGAACACAAAAGCTTTGCATCAACACTGAGCTACAGCTGCTGAACACACCTGGGAGCATGTGCTTGCATCAAAAGAGGGCTTCAAGCTGAGAATGGCACCAGCAGCTTCCATCTGCAACAGAGAGGCAGGGAAAGGACAGGGACAGAGAATTCAGTGGAAAGACTGCGAGAATTCTGCTCCCACAGATCATTCCTGCTCACAGTGTCTCTTGTAGAAAGGGGACAGCATTGCAGGCAGCTTGGACTGAGCATGTGGGGTTTGTTGTTTAGGAAACCATGTCAGGCTTTTCCATTCTTTCCCTACAAACAGGAAAACTTCTCCTGGGCCTGTGTGCAGGCAGAGCCCTGAGGAGAGCACGTGGCACATGGTGCAGTGGGCTGGGACAGCCAGCTGCAGAGCTGAAGGGAAGAAGCCCAAAGTGTCACAATGGCTCCTTGGCTTCATGTGCATCACCTGTGTCACAATGGTCTCCTTGATTCCATGAGGCCCCACTGGGTCACAATGGCTCCTTGCTTCCATGAGATTCCGCAATGTCACCATGGTCTCCTTCGATCCGCATTGTCATAATGGACAATTGGTTCCATGAGGCCCCGCTGTGTCACAATGGCCTCTTGGTTCCATAGGTTTTCTATTGTAACAATGGACTCCTTGGTTCTAGGAGCTCCCCTGCTTTTTGCAGAGGTGTCTTTGGTTCCAACAAGGCCCCGCTGTGTCTCAGTGCACCCTGGCTTCCATGCGTATCTGGAGTATCCCAAAGGCTCCTTGGTTCCACGAGGTCCTGCTGTGTCACAATGGATCCTGTGCGCCATGAGGCCCTACAAAGTCATCATGGAGCCTTGGTTCCATGTGGTTCCATTGTGTCCCAGTGGTCGCCTCGGTTCCATGAGTTTCCTTAGTGTCACAATGCTCTCCATGCTTCCATGATTCCCCACAATGTCACAATGCTCTCCATACTTCCATGAGGCCCTGCTTTGCCACAATGCTCCCCTTGTGTCCATGAGGCGCTGCTGTGTCCCAATGGACGTATGGTTCCATGAGGTTCCGTGCTGTCCCCATGGTCTTCTTGAATCCGCAGTGTAACAATGGACCATTGGTTCCCTGCGGCCTGGCTGTGTCTCAATGGGCTCCTTGATTCCATGATTCCCCATGGTGTCACCATGGAGCCTTGTTTCTAGGAGGTTCTGTACTGTCACAATTGTCTCCTTGATCCCATGAGCCCCTGCAGTGTCACAATGGCTCCTTGGTTCCATGAGGAACACAAAAGCTTTGCATCAACACTGAGCTACAGCTGCTGAACACACCTGGGAGCATGTGCTTGCATCAAAAGAGGGCTTCAAGCTGAGAATGGCACCAGCAGCTTCCATCTGCAACAGAGAGGCAGGGAAAGGACAGGGACAGAGAATTCAGTGGAAAGACTGCGACAATTCTGCTCCCACAGATCATTCCTGCTCACAGTGTCCCTTGTAGAAAGGGGACATCATTGCGGGCAGCCTGGACTGAGCATGTGGGGTTTGTTGTTTAGGAAACCTGCTCAGGCTTTTCCATTCTTTCCTTACAAACAGGAAAACTTCTCCTGGGCCTGTGTGCAGGCAGAGCCCTGAGGAGAGCACGTGGCACATGGTGCAGTGGGCTGGGACAGCCAGCTGCAGAGCTGAAGGGAAGAAGCCCAAAGTGTCACAATGGCTCCTTGGCTTCATGTGCATCACCTGTGTCACAATGGTCTCCTTGATTCCATGAGGCCCCACTGGGTCACAATGGCTCCTTGCTTCCATGAGATTCCGCAATGTCACCATGGTCTCCTTCGATCCGCATTGTCATAATGGACAATTGGTTCCATGCGGCCCCGCTGTGTCACAATGGCCCCTTGGTTCCATAGGTTTTCTATTGTAACAATGGACTCCTTGGTTCTAGGAGCTCCCCTGCTTTTTGCAGAGGTGTCTTTGGTTCCAACAAGGCCCCGCTGTGTCTCAGTGCACCCTGGCTTCCATGCGCATCTGGAGTATCCCAAAGGCTCCTTGGTTCCACGCGCATCTGGAGTATCACAAAGACTCCTTGGTTCCACGAGGTCCTGCTGTGTCACAATGGATCCTGTGCGCCATGAGGCCCTACAAAGTCATCATGGACCTTGGTTCCATGTGGTTCCATTGTGTCCCAGTGGTCGCCTTGGTTCCATGAGTTTCCTTAGTGTCACAATGCTCTCCATGCTTCCATGATTCCCCACAATGTCACAATGCTCTCCATACTTCCATGAGGCCCTGTTTGCCACAATGGTCCCCTTGTGTCCATGAGGCCCTGCTGTGTCCCAATGGACGTATGGTTCCATGAGGTTCCGTGCTGTCCCCATGGTCTTCTTGAATCCGCAGTGTAACAATGGACCATTGGTTCCCTGCGGCCTGGCTGTGTCTCAATGGGCTCCTTGATTCCATGATTCCCCATGGTGTCACCATGGAGCCTTGTTTCTAGGAGGTTCTGTACTGTCACAATTGTCTCCTTGATCCCATGAGCCCCTGCAGTGTCACAATGGCTCCTTGGTTCCATGAGGAACACAAAAGCTTTGCATCAACACTGAGCTACAGCTGCTGAACACACCTGGGACTATATGCTTGCATCAAAAGAGGGCTTCAAGCTGAGAATGGCACCAGCAGCTTCCATCTGCAACAGAGAGGCAGGGAAAGGACAGGGACAGAGAATTCAGTGGAAAGACTGCGACAATTCTGCTCCCACAGATCATTCCTGCTCACAGTGTCTCTTGTAGAAAGGGGACAGCATTGCAGGCAGCCTGGACTGAGCATGTGGGGTTTGTTGTTTAGGAAACCATGTCAGGCTTTTCCATTCTTTCCTTACAAACAGGAAAACTTCTCCTGGGCCTGTGTGCAGGCAGAGCCCTGAGGAGAGCACGTGGCACATGGTGCAGTGGGCTGGGACAGCCAGCTGCAGAGCTGAAGGGAAGAAGCCCAAAGTGTCACAATGGCTCCTTGGCTTCATGTGCATCACCTGTGTCACAATGGTCTCCTTGATTCCATGAGGCCCCACTGGGTCACAATGGCTCCTTGCTTCCATGAGGTTCCGCAGTGTCACCATGGTCTCCTTCGATCCGCATTGTCATAATGGACAATTGGTTCCATGCGGCCCCGCTGTGTCACAATGGCCCCTTGGTTCCATAGGTTTTCTATTGTAACAATGGACTCCTTGGTTGTATGAGCTCCCCTGCTTTTTGCAGAGGTGTCTTTGGTTCCAACAATGTCCAGCTGTGTCTCAGTGCACCCTGGCTTCCATGCGCATCTGGAGTATCCCAAAGGCTCCTTGGTTCCACGCGCATCTGGAGTATCACAAAGACTCCTTGGTTCCACGAGGTCCTGCTGTGTCACAATGGATCCTGTGCGCCATGAGGCCCTACAAAGTCATCATGGAGCCTTGGTTCCATGTGGTTCCATTGTGTCCCAGTGGTCGCCTCGGTTCCATGAGTTTCCTTAGTGTCACAATGCTCTCCATGCTTCCATGATTCCCCACAATGTCACAATGCTCTCCATGCTTCCATGAGGCTCTGCTATGCCACAATGGTCCCCTTGTGTCCATGAGGCCCTGCTGTGTCCCAATGGACGTATGGTTCCATGAGGTTCCGTGCTGTCCCCATGGTCTTCTTGAATCCGCAGTGTAACAATGGACCATTGGTTCCCTGCGGCCTGGCTGTGTCTCAATGGGCTCCTTGATTCCATGATTCCCCACGGTGTCACCATGGAGCCTTGTTTCTAGGAGGTTCTGTACTGTCACAATTGTCTCCTTGATCCCATGAGCCCCTGCAGTGTCACAATGGCTCCTTGGTTCCATGAGGAACACAAAAGCTTTGCATCAACACTGAGCTACAGCTGCTGAACCCACCTGGGAGCATGTGCTTGCATCAAAAGAGGGCTTCAAGCTGAGAATGGCACCAGCAGCTTCCATCTGCAACAGAGAGGCAGGGAAAGGACAGGGACAGAGAATTCAGTGGAAAGACTGCGAGAATTCTGCTCCCACAGATCATTCCTGCTCACAGTGTCCCTTGTAGAAAGGGGACAGCATTGCAGGCAGCCTGGACTGAGCATGTGGGGTTTGTTGTTTAGGAAACCATGTCAGGCTTTTCCATTCTTTCCCTACAAACAGGAAAACTTCTCCTGGGCCTGTGTGCAGGCAGAGCCCTGAGGAGAGCACGTGGCACATGGTGCAGTGGGCTGGGACAGCCAGCTGCAGAGCTGAAGGGAAGAAGCCCAAAGTGTCACAATGGCTCCTTGGCTTCATGTGCATCACCTGTGTCACAATGGTCTCCTTGATTCCATGAGGCCCCACTGGGTCACAATGGCTCCTTGCTTCCATGAGATTCCGCAATGTCACCATGGTCTCCTTCGATCCGCATTGTCATAATGGACAATTGGTTCCATGAGGCCCCGCTCTGTCACAATGGCCTCTTGGTTCCATAGGTTTTCTATTGTAACAATGGACTCCTTGGTTCTAGGAGCTCCCCTGCTTTTTGCAGAGGTGTCTTTGGTTCCAACAAGGCCCCGCTGTGTCTCAGTGCACCCTGGCTTCCATGCGTATCTGGAGTATCACAAAGGCTCCTTGGTTCCATGAGGTCCTGCTGTGTCACAATGGATCCTGTGCGCCATGAGGCCCTACAAAGTCATCATGGAGCCTTGGTTCCATGTGGTTCCATTGTGTCCCGCTGGTCGCCTTGGTTCCATGAGTTTCCTTACTGTCACAATGCTCTCCATACTTCCATGAGGCCCTGCTTTGCCACAATGGTCCCCTTGTGTCCATGAGGCCCTGCTGTGTCCCAATGGACGTATGGTTCCATGAGGTTCCGTGCTGTCCCCATGGTCTTCTTGAATCCGCAGTGTAACAATGGACCATTGGTTCCCTGCGGCCTGGCTGTGTCTCAATGGGCTCCTTGATTCCATGATTCCCCATGGTGTCACCATGGAGCCTTGTTTCTAGGAGGTTCTGTACTGTCACAATTGTCTCCTTGATCCCATGAGCCCCTGCAGTGTCACAATGGCTCCTTGGTTCCATGAGGAACACAAAAGCTTTGCATCAACACTGAGCTACAGCTGCTGAACACACCTGGGAGCATGTGCTTGCATCAAAAGAGGGCTTCAAGCTGAGAATGGCACCAGCAGCTTCCATCTGCAACAGAGAGGCAGGGAAAGGACAGGGACAGAGAATTCAGTGGAAAGACTGCGAGAATTCTGCTCCCACAGATCATTCCTGCTCACAGTGTCTCTTGTAGAAAGGGGACAGCATTGCAGGCAGCTTGGACTGAGCATGTGGGGTTTGTTGTTTAGGAAACCATGTCAGGCTTTTCCATTCTTTCCCTACAAACAGGAAAACTTCTCCTGGGCCTGTGTGCAGGCAGAGCCCTGAGGAGAGCACGTGGCACATGGTGCAGTGGGCTGGGACAGCCAGCTGCAGAGCTGAAGGGAAGAAGCCCAAAGTGTCACAATGGCTCCTTGGCTTCATGTGCATCACCTGTGTCACAATGGTCTCCTTGATTCCATGAGGCCCCACTGGGTCACAATGGCTCCTTGCTTCCATGAGATTCCGCAATGTCACCATGGTCTCCTTCGATCCGCATTGTCATAATGGACAATTGGTTCCATGAGGCCCCGCTGTGTCACAATGGCCTCTTGGTTCCATAGGTTTTCTATTGTAACAATGGACTCCTTGGTTCTAGGAGCTCCCCTGCTTTTTGCAGAGGTGTCTTTGGTTCCAACAAGGCCCCGCTGTGTCTCAGTGCACCCTGGCTTCCATGCGTATCTGGAGTATCCCAAAGGCTCCTTGGTTCCACGAGGTCCTGCTGTGTCACAATGGATCCTGTGCGCCATGAGGCCCTACAAAGTCATCATGGAGCCTTGGTTCCATGTGGTTCCATTGTGTCCCAGTGGTCGCCTCGGTTCCATGAGTTTCCTTAGTGTCACAATGCTCTCCATGCTTCCATGATTCCCCACAATGTCACAATGCTCTCCATACTTCCATGAGGCCCTGCTTTGCCACAATGCTCCCCTTGTGTCCATGAGGCGCTGCTGTGTCCCAATGGACGTATGGTTCCATGAGGTTCCGTGCTGTCCCCATGGTCTTCTTGAATCCGCAGTGTAACAATGGACCATTGGTTCCCTGCGGCCTGGCTGTGTCTCAATGGGCTCCTTGATTCCATGATTCCCCATGGTGTCACCATGGAGCCTTGTTTCTAGGAGGTTCTGTACTGTCACAATTGTCTCCTTGATCCCATGAGCCCCTGCAGTGTCACAATGGCTCCTTGGTTCCATGAGGAACACAAAAGCTTTGCATCAACACTGAGCTACAGCTGCTGAACACACCTGGGAGCATGTGCTTGCATCAAAAGAGGGCTTCAAGCTGAGAATGGCACCAGCAGCTTCCATCTGCAACAGAGAGGCAGGGAAAGGACAGGGACAGAGAATTCAGTGGAAAGACTGCGACAATTCTGCTCCCACAGATCATTCCTGCTCACAGTGTCCCTTGTAGAAAGGGGACATCATTGCGGGCAGCCTGGACTGAGCATGTGGGGTTTGTTGTTTAGGAAACCTGCTCAGGCTTTTCCATTCTTTCCTTACAAACAGGAAAACTTCTCCTGGGCCTGTGTGCAGGCAGAGCCCTGAGGAGAGCACGTGGCACATGGTGCAGTGGGCTGGGACAGCCAGCTGCAGAGCTGAAGGGAAGAAGCCCAAAGTGTCACAATGGCTCCTTGGCTTCATGTGCATCACCTGTGTCACAATGGTCTCCTTGATTCCATGAGGCCCCACTGGGTCACAATGGCTCCTTGCTTCCATGAGATTCCGCAATGTCACCATGGTCTCCTTCGATCCGCATTGTCATAATGGACAATTGGTTCCATGCGGCCCCGCTGTGTCACAATGGCCCCTTGGTTCCATAGGTTTTCTATTGTAACAATGGACTCCTTGGTTCTAGGAGCTCCCCTGCTTTTTGCAGAGGTGTCTTTGGTTCCAACAAGGCCCCGCTGTGTCTCAGTGCACCCTGGCTTCCATGCGCATCTGGAGTATCCCAAAGGCTCCTTGGTTCCACGCGCATCTGGAGTATCACAAAGACTCCTTGGTTCCACGAGGTCCTGCTGTGTCACAATGGATCCTGTGCGCCATGAGGCCCTACAAAGTCATCATGGACCTTGGTTCCATGTGGTTCCATTGTGTCCCAGTGGTCGCCTTGGTTCCATGAGTTTCCTTAGTGTCACAATGCTCTCCATGCTTCCATGATTCCCCACAATGTCACAATGCTCTCCATACTTCCATGAGGCCCTGTTTGCCACAATGGTCCCCTTGTGTCCATGAGGCCCTGCTGTGTCCCAATGGACGTATGGTTCCATGAGGTTCCGTGCTGTCCCCATGGTCTTCTTGAATCCGCAGTGTAACAATGGACCATTGGTTCCCTGCGGCCTGGCTGTGTCTCAATGGGCTCCTTGATTCCATGATTCCCCATGGTGTCACCATGGAGCCTTGTTTCTAGGAGGTTCTGTACTGTCACAATTGTCTCCTTGATCCCATGAGCCCCTGCAGTGTCACAATGGCTCCTTGGTTCCATGAGGAACACAAAAGCTTTGCATCAACACTGAGCTACAGCTGCTGAACACACCTGGGACTATATGCTTGCATCAAAAGAGGGCTTCAAGCTGAGAATGGCACCAGCAGCTTCCATCTGCAACAGAGAGGCAGGGAAAGGACAGGGACAGAGAATTCAGTGGAAAGACTGCGACAATTCTGCTCCCACAGATCATTCCTGCTCACAGTGTCTCTTGTAGAAAGGGGACAGCATTGCAGGCAGCCTGGACTGAGCATGTGAGGTTTGTTGTTTAGGAAACCATGTCAGGCTTTTCCATTCTTTCCCTACAAACAGGAAAACTTCTCCTGGGCCTGTGTGCAGGCAGAGCCCTGAGGAGAGCACGTGGCACATGGTGCAGTGGGCTGGGACAGCCAGCTGCAGAGCTGAAGGGAAGAAGCCCAAAGTGTCACAATGGCTCCTTGGCTTCATGTGCATCACCTGTGTCACAATGGTCTCCTTGATTCCATGAGGCCCCACTGGGTCACAATGGCTCCTTGCTTCCATGAGGTTCCGCAGCGTGAGCATGCTCTCCTTCGATCCGCATTGTCATAATGGACAATTGCTTCCATGTGGCCCCGCTGTGTCACAATGGCCCCTTGGTTCCATAGGTTTTCTATTGTAACAATGGACTCCTTGGTTCTAGGAGCTCCCCTGCTTTTTGCAGAGGTGTCTTTGGTTCCAACAAGGCCCCGCTGTGTCTCAGTGCACCCTGGCTTCCATGCGTATCTGGAGTATCACAAAGGCTCCTTGGTTCCACGAGGTCCTGCTGTGTCACAATGGATCCTGTGCGCCATGAGGCCCTACAAAGTCATCATGGAGCCTTGGTTCCATGTGGTTCCATTGTGTCCCAGTGGTCGCCTTGGTTCCATGAGTTTCCTTAGTGTCACAATGCTCTCCATGCTTCCATGATTCCCCACAATGTCACAATGCTCTCCATACTTCCATGAGGCCCTGCTTTGCCACAATGGTCCCCTTGTGTCCATGAGGCCCTGCTGTGTCCCAATGGACGTATGGTTCCATGAGGTTCCGTGGTGTCCCCATGGTCTTCTTGAATCCGCAGTGTAACAATGGACCATTGGTTCCCTGCGGCCTGGCTGTGTCTCAATGGGCTCCTTGATTCCATGATTCCCCACGGTGTCACCATGGAGCCTTGTTTCTAGGAGGTTCTGTACTGTCACAATTGTCTCCTTGATCCCATGAGCCCCTGCAGTGTCACAATGGCTCCTTGGTTCCATGAGGAACACAAAAGCTTTGCATCAACACTGAGCTACAGCTGCTGAACCCACCTGGGAGCATGTGCTTGCATCAAAAGAGGGCTTCAAGCTGAGAATGGCACCAGCAGCTTCCATCTGCAACAGAGAGGCAGGGAAAGGACAGGGACAGAGAATTCAGTGGAAAGACTGCGAGAATTCTGCTCCCACAGATCATTCCTGCTCACAGTGTCCCTTGTAGAAAGGGGACAGCATTGCAGGCAGCCTGGACTGAGCATGTGGGGTTTGTTGTTTAGGAAACCATGTCAGGCTTTTCCATTCTTTCCCTACAAACAGGAAAACTTCTCCTGGGCCTGTGTGCAGGCAGAGCCCTGAGGAGAGCACGTGGCACATGGTGCAGTGGGCTGGGACAGCCAGCTGCAGAGCTGAAGGGAAGAAGCCCAAAGTGTCACAATGGCTCCTTGGCTTCATGTGCATCACCTGTGTCACAATGGTCTCCTTGATTCCATGAGGCCCCACTGGGTCACAATGGCTCCTTGCTTCCATGAGATTCCGCAATGTCACCATGGTCTCCTTCGATCCGCATTGTCATAATGGACAATTGGTTCCATGAGGCCCCGCTGTGTCACAATGGCCTCTTGGTTCCATAGGTTTTCTATTGTAACAATGGACTCCTTGGTTCTAGGAGCTCCCCTGCTTTTTGCAGAGGTGTCTTTGGTTCCAACAAGGCCCCGCTGTGTCTCAGTGCACCCTGGCTTCCATGCGTATCTGGAGTATCCCAAAGGCTCCTTGGTTCCATGAGGTCCTGCTGTGTCACAATGGATCCTGTGCGCCATGAGGCCCTACAAAGTCATCATGGAGCCTTGGTTCCATGTGGTTCCATTGTGTCCCGCTGGTCGCCTTGGTTCCATGAGTTTCCTTACTGTCACAATGCTCTCCATACTTCCATGAGGCCCTGCTTTGCCACAATGGTCCCCTTGTGTCCATGAGGCCCTGCTGTGTCCCAATGGACGTATGGTTCCATGAGGTTCCGTGGTGTCCCCATGGTCTTCTTGAATCCGCAGTGTAACAATGGACCATTGGTTCCCTGCGGCCTGGCTGTGTCTCAATGGGCTCCTTGATTCCATGATTCCCCATGGTGTCACCATGGAGCCTTGTTTCTAGGAGGTTCTGTACTGTCACAATTGTCTCCTTGATCCCATGAGCCCCTGCAGTGTCACAATGGCTCCTTGGTTCCATGAGGAACACAAAAGCTTTGCATCAACACTGAACAACAGCTGCGGAACACACCTGGGAGCCTGTGCTTGCATCAAAAGAGGGCTTCAAGCTGAGAATGGCACCGGCAGCTTCCATCTGCAACAGAGAGGCAGGGAAAGGACAGGGACAGAGAATTCAGTGGAAAGACTGCGACAATTCTGCTCCCACAGATCATTCCTGCTCACAGTGTCCCTTGTAGAAAGGGGACATCATTGCGGGCAGCCTGGACTGAGCATGTGGGGTTTGTTGTTTAGGAAACCTGCTCAGGCTTTTCCATTCTTTCCTTACAAACAGGAAAACTTCTCCTGGGCCTGTGTGCAGGCAGAGCCCTGAGGAGAGCACGTGGCACATGGTGCAGTGGGCTGGGACAGCCAGCTGCAGAGCTGAAGGGAAGAAGCCCAAAGTGTCACAATGGCTCCTTGGCTTCATGTGCATCACCTGTGTCACAATGGTCTCCTTGATTCCATGAGGCCCCACTGGGTCACAATGGCTCCTTGCTTCCATGAGATTCCGCAATGTCACCATGGTCTCCTTCGATCCGCATTGTCATAATGGACAATTGGTTCCATGAGGCCCCGCTGTGTCACAATGGCCTCTTGGTTCCATAGGTTTTCTATTGTAACAATGGACTCCTTGGTTCTAGGAGCTCCCCTGCTTTTTGCAGAGGTGTCTTTGGTTCCAACAAGGCCCCGCTGTGTCTCAGTGCACCCTGGCTTCCATGCGTATCTGGAGTATCCCAAAGGCTCCTTGGTTCCACGAGGTCCTGCTGTGTCACAATGGATCCTGTGCGCCATGAGGCCCTACAAAGTCATCATGGAGCCTTGGTTCCATGTGGTTCCATTGTGTCCCAGTGGTCGCCTCGGTTCCATGAGTTTCCTTAGTGTCACAATGCTCTCCATGCTTCCATGATTCCCCACAATGTCACAATGCTCTCCATACTTCCATGAGGCCCTGCTTTGCCACAATGCTCCCCTTGTGTCCATGAGGCGCTGCTGTGTCCCAATGGACGTATGGTTCCATGAGGTTCCGTGCTGTCCCCATGGTCTTCTTGAATCCGCAGTGTAACAATGGACCATTGGTTCCCTGCGGCCTGGCTGTGTCTCAATGGGCTCCTTGATTCCATGATTCCCCATGGTGTCACCATGGAGCCTTGTTTCTAGGAGGTTCTGTACTGTCACAATTGTCTCCTTGATCCCATGAGCCCCTGCAGTGTCACAATGGCTCCTTGGTTCCATGAGGAACACAAAAGCTTTGCATCAACACTGAGCTACAGCTGCTGAACACACCTGGGAGCATGTGCTTGCATCAAAAGAAGGCTTCAAGCTGAGAATGGCACCAGCAGCTTCCATCTGCAACAGAGAGGCAGGGAAAGGACAGGGACAGAGAATTCAGTGGAAAGACTGCGACAATTCTGCTCCCACAGATCATTCCTGCTCACAGTGTCCCTTGTAGAAAGGGGACATCATTGCGGGCAGCCTGGACTGAGCATGTGGGGTTTGTTGTTTAGGAAACCTGCTCAGGCTTTTCCATTCTTTCCTTACAAACAGGAAAACTTCTCCTGGGCCTGTGTGCAGGCAGAGCCCTGAGGAGAGCACGTGGCACATGGTGCAGTGGGCTGGGACAGCCAGCTGCAGAGCTGAAGGGAAGAAGCCCAAAGTGTCACAATGGCTCCTTGGCTTCATGTGCATCACCTGTGTCACAATGGTCTCCTTGATTCCATGAGGCCCCACTGGGTCACAATGGCTCCTTGCTTCCATGAGATTCCGCAATGTCACCATGGTCTCCTTCGATCCGCATTGTCATAATGGACAATTGGTTCCATGCGGCCCCGCTGTGTCACAATGGCCCCTTGGTTCCATAGGTTTTCTATTGTAACAATGGACTCCTTGGTTCTAGGAGCTCCCCTGCTTTTTGCAGAGGTGTCTTTGGTTCCAACAAGGCCCCGCTGTGTCTCAGTGCACCCTGGCTTCCATGCGCATCTGGAGTATCCCAAAGGCTCCTTGGTTCCACGCGCATCTGGAGTATCACAAAGACTCCTTGGTTCCACGAGGTCCTGCTGTGTCACAATGGATCCTGTGCGCCATGAGGCCCTACAAAGTCATCATGGACCTTGGTTCCATGTGGTTCCATTGTGTCCCAGTGGTCGCCTTGGTTCCATGAGTTTCCTTAGTGTCACAATGCTCTCCATGCTTCCATGATTCCCCACAATGTCACAATGCTCTCCATACTTCCATGAGGCCCTGCTTTGCCACAATGGTCCCCTTGTGTCCATGAGGCCCTGCTGTGTCCCAATGGACGTATGGTTCCATGAGGTTCCGTGCTGTCCCCATGGTCTTCTTGAATCCGCAGTGTAACAATGGACCATTGGTTCCCTGCGGCCTGGCTGTGTCTCAATGGGCTCCTTGATTCCATGATTCCCCATGGTGTCACCATGGAGCCTTGTTTCTAGGAGGTTCTGTACTGTCACAATTGTCTCCTTGATCCCATGAGCCCCTGCAGTGTCACAATGGCTCCTTGGTTCCATGAGGAACACAAAAGCTTTGCATCAACACTGAGCTACAGCTGCTGAACACACCTGGGACTATATGCTTGCATCAAAAGAGGGCTTCAAGCTGAGAATGGCACCAGCAGCTTCCATCTGCAACAGAGAGGCAGGGAAAGGACAGGGACAGAGAATTCAGTGGAAAGACTGCGACAATTCTGCTCCCACAGATCATTCCTGCTCACAGTGTCTCTTGTAGAAAGGGGACAGCATTGCAGGCAGCCTGGACTGAGCATGTGAGGTTTGTTGTTTAGGAAACCATGTCAGGCTTTTCCATTCTTTCCCTACAAACAGGAAAACTTCTCCTGGGCCTGTGTGCAGGCAGAGCCCTGAGGAGAGCACGTGGCACATGGTGCAGTGGGCTGGGACAGCCAGCTGCAGAGCTGAAGGGAAGAAGCCCAAAGTGTCACAATGGCTCCTTGGCTTCATGTGCATCACCTGTGTCACAATGGTCTCCTTGATTCCATGAGGCCCCACTGGGTCACAATGGCTCCTTGCTTCCATGAGGTTCCGCAGCGTGAGCATGCTCTCCTTCGATCCGCATTGTCATAATGGACAATTGCTTCCATGTGGCCCCGCTGTGTCACAATGGCCCCTTGGTTCCATAGGTTTTCTATTGTAACAATGGACTCCTTGGTTCTAGGAGCTCCCCTGCTTTTTGCAGAGGTGTCTTTGGTTCCAACAAGGCCCCGCTGTGTCTCAGTGCACCCTGGCTTCCATGCGTATCTGGAGTATCACAAAGGCTCCTTGGTTCCACGAG
The DNA here is from genome assembly GCF_965178545.1 of Coloeus monedula. Lineage (NCBI taxonomy): Eukaryota > Metazoa > Chordata > Aves > Passeriformes > Corvidae > Coloeus > Coloeus monedula. Next base: position 1,261,385 of record NC_138815.1, on the reverse strand, counting down.
GTCCTGCTGTGTCACAATGGATCCTGTGCGCCATGAGGCCCTACAAAGTCATCATGGAGCCTTGGTTCCATGTGGTTCCATTGTGTCCCAGTGGTCGCCTTGGTTCCATGAGTTTCCTTAGTGTCACAATGCTCTCCATGCTTCCATGATTCCCCACAATGTCACAATGCTCTCCATACTTCCATGAGGCCCTGCTTTGCCACAATGGTCCCCTTGTGTCCATGAGGCCCTGCTGTGTCCCAATGGACGTATGGTTCCATGAGGTTCCGTGGTGTCCCCATGGTCTTCTTGAATCCGCAGTGTAACAATGGACCATTGGTTCCCTGCGGCCTGGCTGTGTCTCAATGGGCTCCTTGATTCCATGATTCCCCACGGTGTCACCATGGAGCCTTGTTTCTAGGAGGTTCTGTACTGTCACAATTGTCTCCTTGATCCCATGAGCCCCTGCAGTGTCACAATGGCTCCTTGGTTCCATGAGGAACACAAAAGCTTTGCATCAACACTGAGCTACAGCTGCTGAACCCACCTGGGAGCATGTGCTTGCATCAAAAGAGGGCTTCAAGCTGAGAATGGCACCAGCAGCTTCCATCTGCAACAGAGAGGCAGGGAAAGGACAGGGACAGAGAATTCAGTGGAAAGACTGCGAGAATTCTGCTCCCACAGATCATTCCTGCTCACAGTGTCCCTTGTAGAAAGGGGACAGCATTGCAGGCAGCCTGGACTGAGCATGTGGGGTTTGTTGTTTAGGAAACCATGTCAGGCTTTTCCATTCTTTCCCTACAAACAGGAAAACTTCTCCTGGGCCTGTGTGCAGGCAGAGCCCTGAGGAGAGCACGTGGCACATGGTGCAGTGGGCTGGGACAGCCAGCTGCAGAGCTGAAGGGAAGAAGCCCAAAGTGTCACAATGGCTCCTTGGCTTCATGTGCATCACCTGTGTCACAATGGTCTCCTTGATTCCATGAGGCCCCACTGGGTCACAATGGCTCCTTGCTTCCATGAGATTCCGCAATGTCACCATGGTCTCCTTCGATCCGCATTGTCATAATGGACAATTGGTTCCATGAGGCCCCGCTGTGTCACAATGGCCTCTTGGTTCCATAGGTTTTCTATTGTAACAATGGACTCCTTGGTTCTAGGAGCTCCCCTGCTTTTTGCAGAGGTGTCTTTGGTTCCAACAAGGCCCCGCTGTGTCTCAGTGCACCCTGGCTTCCATGCGTATCTGGAGTATCCCAAAGGCTCCTTGGTTCCATGAGGTCCTGCTGTGTCACAATGGATCCTGTGCGCCATGAGGCCCTACAAAGTCATCATGGAGCCTTGGTTCCATGTGGTTCCATTGTGTCCCGCTGGTCGCCTTGGTTCCATGAGTTTCCTTACTGTCACAATGCTCTCCATACTTCCATGAGGCCCTGCTTTGCCACAATGGTCCCCTTGTGTCCATGAGGCCCTGCTGTGTCCCAATGGACGTATGGTTCCATGAGGTTCCGTGCTGTCCCCATGGTCTTCTTGAATCCGCAGTGTAACAATGGACCATTGGTTCCCTGCGGCCTGGCTGTGTCTCAATGGGCTCCTTGATTCCATGATTCCCCATGGTGTCACCATGGAGCCTTGTTTCTAGGAGGTTCTGTACTGTCACAATTGTCTCCTTGATCCCATGAGCCCCTGCAGTGTCACAATGGCTCCTTGGTTCCATGAGGAACACAAAAGCTTTGCATCAACACTGAACAACAGCTGCGGAACACACCTGGGAGCCTGTGCTTGCATCAAAAGAGGGCTTCAAGCTGAGAATGGCACCGGCAGCTTCCATCTGCAACAGAGAGGCAGGGAAAGGACAGGGACAGAGAATTCAGTGGAAAGACTGCGACAATTCTGCTCCCACAGATCATTCCTGCTCACAGTGTCCCTTGTAGAAAGGGGACATCATTGCGGGCAGCCTGGACTGAGCATGTGGGGTTTGTTGTTTAGGAAACCTGCTCAGGCTTTTCCATTCTTTCCTTACAAACAGGAAAACTTCTCCTGGGCCTGTGTGCAGACAGAGCCCTGAGGAGAGCACGTGGCACATGGTGCAGTGGGCTGGGACAGCCAGCTGCAGAGCTGAAGGGAAGAAGCCCAAAGTGTCACAATGGCTCCTTGGCTTCATGTGCATCACCTGTGTCACAATGGTCTCCTTGATTCCATGAGGCCCCACTGGGTCACAATGGCTCCTTGCTTCCATGAGGTTCCGCAGTGTCACCATGGTCTCCTTCGATCCGCATTGTCATAATGGACAATTGGTTCCATGCGGCCCCGCTGTGTCACAATGGCCCCTTGGTTCCATAGGTTTTCTATTGTAACAATGGACTCCTTGGTTGTATGAGCTCCCCTGCTTTTTGCAGAGGTGTCTTTGGTTCCAACAAGGTCCAGCTGTGTCTCAGTGCACCCTGGCTTCCATGCGCATCTGGAGTATCCCAAAGGCTCCTTGGTTCCACGCGCATCTGGAGTATCACAAAGACTCCTTGGTTCCACGAGGTCCTGCTGTGTCACAATGGATCCTGTGCACCATGAGGCCCTACAAAGTCATCATGGAGCCTTGGTTCCATGTGGTTCCATTGTGTCCCAGTGGTCGCCTTGGTTCCATGAGTTTCCTTAGTGTCACAATGCTCTCCATGCTTCCATGATTCCCCACAATGTCACAATGCTCTCCATACTTCCATGAGGCCCTGCTTTGCCACAATGCTCCCCTTGTGTCCATGAGGCGCTGCTGTGTCCCAATGGACGTATGGTTCCATGAGGTTCCGTGGTGTCCCCATGGTCTTCTTGAATCCGCAGTGTAACAATGGACCATTGGTTCCCTGCGGCCTGGCTGTGTCTCAATGGGCTCCTTGATTCCATGATTCCCCATGGTGTCACCATGGAGCCTTGTTTCTAGGAGGTTCTGTACTGTCACAATTGTCTCCTTGATCCCATGAGCCCCTGCAGTGTCACAATGGCTCCTTGGTTCCATGAGGAACACAAAAGCTTTGCATCAACACTGAGCTACAGCTGCTGAACACACCTGGGAGCATGTGCTTGCATCAAAAGAGGGCTTCAAGCTGAGAATGGCACCAGCAGCTTCCATCTGCAACAGAGAGGCAGGGAAAGGACAGGGACAGAGAATTCAGTGGAAAGACTGCGAGAATTCTGCTCCCACAGATCATTCCTGCTCACAGTGTCTCTTGTAGAAAGGGGACAGCATTGCAGGCAGCTTGGACTGAGCATGTGGGGTTTGTTGTTTAGGAAACCATGTCAGGCTTTTCCATTCTTTCCCTACAAACAGGAAAACTTCTCCTGGGCCTGTGTGCAGGCAGAGCCCTGAGGAGAGCACGTGGCACATGGTGCAGTGGGCTGGGACAGCCAGCTGCAGAGCTGAAGGGAAGAAGCCCAAAGTGTCACAATGGCTCCTTGGCTTCATGTGCATCACCTGTGTCACAATGGTCTCCTTGATTCCATGAGGCCCCACTGGGTCACAATGGCTCCTTGCTTCCATGAGATTCCGCAATGTCACCATGGTCTCCTTCGATCCGCATTGTCATAATGGACAATTGGTTCCATGAGGCCCCGCTGTGTCACAATGGCCTCTTGGTTCCATAGGTTTTCTATTGTAACAATGGACTCCTTGGTTCTAGGAGCTCCCCTGCTTTTTGCAGAGGTGTCTTTGGTTCCAACAAGGCCCCGCTGTGTCTCAGTGCACCCTGGCTTCCATGCGTATCTGGAGTATCCCAAAGGCTCCTTGGTTCCACGAGGTCCTGCTGTGTCACAATGGATCCTGTGCGCCATGAGGCCCTACAAAGTCATCATGGAGCCTTGGTTCCATGTGGTTCCATTGTGTCCCAGTGGTCGCCTCGGTTCCATGAGTTTCCTTAGTGTCACAATGCTCTCCATGCTTCCATGATTCCCCACAATGTCACAATGCTCTCCATACTTCCATGAGGCCCTGCTTTGCCACAATGCTCCCCTTGTGTCCATGAGGCCCTGCTGTGTCCCAATGGACGTATGGTTCCATGAGGTTCCGTGCTGTCCCCATGGTCTTCTTGAATCCGCAGTGTAACAATGGACCATTGGTTCCCTGCGGCCTGGCTGTGTCTCAATGGGCTCCTTGATTCCATGATTCCCCATGGTGTCACCATGGAGCCTTGTTTCTAGGAGGTTCTGTACTGTCACAATTGTCTCCTTGATCCCATGAGCCCCTGCAGTGTCACAATGGCTCCTTGGTTCCATGAGGAACACAAAAGCTTTGCATCAACACTGAGCTACAGCTGCTGAACACACCTGGGAGCATGTGCTTGCATCAAAAGAGGGCTTCAAGCTGAGAATGGCACCAGCAGCTTCCATCTGCAACAGAGAGGCAGGGAAAGGACAGGGACAGAGAATTCAGTGGAAAGACTGCGACAATTCTGCTCCCACAGATCATTCCTGCTCACAGTGTCCCTTGTAGAAAGGGGACATCATTGCGGGCAGCCTGGACTGAGCATGTGGGGTTTGTTGTTTAGGAAACCTGCTCAGGCTTTTCCATTCTTTCCTTACAAACAGGAAAACTTCTCCTGGGCCTGTGTGCAGGCAGAGCCCTGAGGAGAGCACGTGGCACATGGTGCAGTGGGCTGGGACAGCCAGCTGCAGAGCTGAAGGGAAGAAGCCCAAAGTGTCACAATGGCTCCTTGGCTTCATGTGCATCACCTGTGTCACAATGGTCTCCTTGATTCCATGAGGCCCCACTGGGTCACAATGGCTCCTTGCTTCCATGAGATTCCGCAATGTCACCATGGTCTCCTTCGATCCGCATTGTCATAATGGACAATTGGTTCCATGCGGCCCCGCTGTGTCACAATGGCCCCTTGGTTCCATAGGTTTTCTATTGTAACAATGGACTCCTTGGTTCTAGGAGCTCCCCTGCTTTTTGCAGAGGTGTCTTTGGTTCCAACAAGGCCCCGCTGTGTCTCAGTGCACCCTGGCTTCCATGCGCATCTGGAGTATCCCAAAGGCTCCTTGGTTCCACGCGCATCTGGAGTATCACAAAGACTCCTTGGTTCCACGAGGTCCTGCTGTGTCACAATGGATCCTGTGCGCCATGAGGCCCTACAAAGTCATCATGGACCTTGGTTCCATGTGGTTCCATTGTGTCCCAGTGGTCGCCTTGGTTCCATGAGTTTCCTTAGTGTCACAATGCTCTCCATGCTTCCATGATTCCCCACAATGTCACAATGCTCTCCATACTTCCATGAGGCCCTGTTTGCCACAATGGTCCCCTTGTGTCCATGAGGCCCTGCTGTGTCCCAATGGACGTATGGTTCCATGAGGTTCCGTGCTGTCCCCATGGTCTTCTTGAATCCGCAGTGTAACAATGGACCATTGGTTCCCTGCGGCCTGGCTGTGTCTCAATGGGCTCCTTGATTCCATGATTCCCCATGGTGTCACCATGGAGCCTTGTTTCTAGGAGGTTCTGTACTGTCACAATTGTCTCCTTGATCCCATGAGCCCCTGCAGTGTCACAATGGCTCCTTGGTTCCATGAGGAACACAAAAGCTTTGCATCAACACTGAGCTACAGCTGCTGAACACACCTGGGACTATATGCTTGCATCAAAAGAGGGCTTCAAGCTGAGAATGGCACCAGCAGCTTCCATCTGCAACAGAGAGGCAGGGAAAGGACAGGGACAGAGAATTCAGTGGAAAGACTGCGACAATTCTGCTCCCACAGATCATTCCTGCTCACAGTGTCTCTTGTAGAAAGGGGACAGCATTGCAGGCAGCCTGGACTGAGCATGTGAGGTTTGTTGTTTAGGAAACCATGTCAGGCTTTTCCATTCTTTCCCTACAAACAGGAAAACTTCTCCTGGGCCTGTGTGCAGGCAGAGCCCTGAGGAGAGCACGTGGCACATGGTGCAGTGGGCTGGGACAGCCAGCTGCAGAGCTGAAGGGAAGAAGCCCAAAGTGTCACAATGGCTCCTTGGCTTCATGTGCATCACCTGTGTCACAATGGTCTCCTTGATTCCATGAGGCCCCACTGGGTCACAATGGCTCCTTGCTTCCATGAGGTTCCGCAGTGTCACCATGGTCTCCTTCGATCCGCATTGTCATAATGGACAATTGGTTCCATGCGGCCCCGCTGTGTCACAATGGCCCCTTGGTTCCATAGGTTTTCTATTGTAACAATGGACTCCTTGGTTGTATGAGCTCCCCTGCTTTTTGCAGAGGTGTCTTTGGTTCCAACAAGGTCCAGCTGTGTCTCAGTGCACCCTGGCTTCCATGCGCATCTGGAGTATCCCAAAGGCTCCTTGGTTCCACGCGCATCTGGAGTATCACAAAGACTCCTTGGTTCCACGAGGTCCTGCTGTGTCACAATGGATCCTGTGCACCATGAGGCCCTACAAAGTCATCATGGAGCCTTGGTTCCATGTGGTTCCATTGTGTCCCAGTGGTCGCCTTGGTTCCATGAGTTTCCTTAGTGTCACAATGCTCTCCATGCTTCCATGATTCCCCACAATGTCACAATGCTCTCCATACTTCCATGAGGCCCTGCTTTGCCACAATGCTCCCCTTGTGTCCATGAGGCGCTGCTGTGTCCCAATGGACGTATGGTTCCATGAGGTTCCGTGGTGTCCCCATGGTCTTCTTGAATCCGCAGTGTAACAATGGACCATTGGTTCCCTGCGGCCTGGCTGTGTCTCAATGGGCTCCTTGATTCCATGATTCCCCATGGTGTCACCATGGAGCCTTGTTTCTAGGAGGTTCTGTACTGTCACAATTGTCTCCTTGATCCCATGAGCCCCTGCAGTGTCACAATGGCTCCTTGGTTCCATGAGGAACACAAAAGCTTTGCATCAACACTGAGCTACAGCTGCTGAACACACCTGGGAGCATGTGCTTGCATCAAAAGAGGGCTTCAAGCTGAGAATGGCACCAGCAGCTTCCATCTGCAACAGAGAGGCAGGGAAAGGACAGGGACAGAGAATTCAGTGGAAAGACTGCGAGAATTCTGCTCCCACAGATCATTCCTGCTCACAGTGTCTCTTGTAGAAAGGGGACAGCATTGCAGGCAGCTTGGACTGAGCATGTGGGGTTTGTTGTTTAGGAAACCATGTCAGGCTTTTCCATTCTTTCCCTACAAACAGGAAAACTTCTCCTGGGCCTGTGTGCAGGCAGAGCCCTGAGGAGAGCACGTGGCACATGGTGCAGTGGGCTGGGACAGCCAGCTGCAGAGCTGAAGGGAAGAAGCCCAAAGTGTCACAATGGCTCCTTGGCTTCATGTGCATCACCTGTGTCACAATGGTCTCCTTGATTCCATGAGGCCCCACTGGGTCACAATGGCTCCTTGCTTCCATGAGATTCCGCAATGTCACCATGGTCTCCTTCGATCCGCATTGTCATAATGGACAATTGGTTCCATGAGGCCCCGCTGTGTCACAATGGCCTCTTGGTTCCATAGGTTTTCTATTGTAACAATGGACTCCTTGGTTCTAGGAGCTCCCCTGCTTTTTGCAGAGGTGTCTTTGGTTCCAACAAGGCCCCGCTGTGTCTCAGTGCACCCTGGCTTCCATGCGTATCTGGAGTATCCCAAAGGCTCCTTGGTTCCACGAGGTCCTGCTGTGTCACAATGGATCCTGTGCGCCATGAGGCCCTACAAAGTCATCATGGAGCCTTGGTTCCATGTGGTTCCATTGTGTCCCAGTGGTCGCCTCGGTTCCATGAGTTTCCTTAGTGTCACAATGCTCTCCATGCTTCCATGATTCCCCACAATGTCACAATGCTCTCCATACTTCCATGAGGCCCTGCTTTGCCACAATGCTCCCCTTGTGTCCATGAGGCCCTGCTGTGTCCCAATGGACGTATGGTTCCATGAGGTTCCGTGCTGTCCCCATGGTCTTCTTGAATCCGCAGTGTAACAATGGACCATTGGTTCCCTGCGGCCTGGCTGTGTCTCAATGGGCTCCTTGATTCCATGATTCCCCATGGTGTCACCATGGAGCCTTGTTTCTAGGAGGTTCTGTACTGTCACAATTGTCTCCTTGATCCCATGAGCCCCTGCAGTGTCACAATGGCTCCTTGGTTCCATGAGGAACACAAAAGCTTTGCATCAACACTGAGCTACAGCTGCTGAACACACCTGGGAGCATGTGCTTGCATCAAAAGAGGGCTTCAAGCTGAGAATGGCACCAGCAGCTTCCATCTGCAACAGAGAGGCAGGGAAAGGACAGGGACAGAGAATTCAGTGGAAAGACTGCGACAATTCTGCTCCCACAGATCATTCCTGCTCACAGTGTCCCTTGTAGAAAGGGGACATCATTGCGGGCAGCCTGGACTGAGCATGTGGGGTTTGTTGTTTAGGAAACCTGCTCAGGCTTTTCCATTCTTTCCTTACAAACAGGAAAACTTCTCCTGGGCCTGTGTGCAGGCAGAGCCCTGAGGAGAGCACGTGGCACATGGTGCAGTGGGCTGGGACAGCCAGCTGCAGAGCTGAAGGGAAGAAGCCCAAAGTGTCACAATGGCTCCTTGGCTTCATGTGCATCACCTGTGTCACAATGGTCTCCTTGATTCCATGAGGCCCCACTGGGTCACAATGGCTCCTTGCTTCCATGAGATTCCGCAATGTCACCATGGTCTCCTTCGATCCGCATTGTCATAATGGACAATTGGTTCCATGCGGCCCCGCTGTGTCACAATGGCCCCTTGGTTCCATAGGTTTTCTATTGTAACAATGGACTCCTTGGTTCTAGGAGCTCCCCTGCTTTTTGCAGAGGTGTCTTTGGTTCCAACAAGGCCCCGCTGTGTCTCAGTGCACCCTGGCTTCCATGCGCATCTGGAGTATCCCAAAGGCTCCTTGGTTCCACGCGCATCTGGAGTATCACAAAGACTCCTTGGTTCCACGAGGTCCTGCTGTGTCACAATGGATCCTGTGCGCCATGAGGCCCTACAAAGTCATCATGGACCTTGGTTCCATGTGGTTCCATTGTGTCCCAGTGGTCGCCTTGGTTCCATGAGTTTCCTTAGTGTCACAATGCTCTCCATGCTTCCATGATTCCCCACAATGTCACAATGCTCTCCATACTTCCATGAGGCCCTGTTTGCCACAATGGTCCCCTTGTGTCCATGAGGCCCTGCTGTGTCCCAATGGACGTATGGTTCCATGAGGTTCCGTGCTGTCCCCATGGTCTTCTTGAATCCGCAGTGTAACAATGGACCATTGGTTCCCTGCGGCCTGGCTGTGTCTCAATGGGCTCCTTGATTCCATGATTCCCCATGGTGTCACCATGGAGCCTTGTTTCTAGGAGGTTCTGTACTGTCACAATTGTCTCCTTGATCCCATGAGCCCCTGCAGTGTCACAATGGCTCCTTGGTTCCATGAGGAACACAAAAGCTTTGCATCAACACTGAGCTACAGCTGCTGAACACACCTGGGACTATATGCTTGCATCAAAAGAGGGCTTCAAGCTGAGAATGGCACCAGCAGCTTCCATCTGCAACAGAGAGGCAGGGAAAGGACAGGGACAGAGAATTCAGTGGAAAGACTGCGACAATTCTGCTCCCACAGATCATTCCTGCTCACAGTGTCTCTTGTAGAAAGGGGACAGCATTGCAGGCAGCCTGGACTGAGCATGTGAGGTTTGTTGTTTAGGAAACCATGTCAGGCTTTTCCATTCTTTCCCTACAAACAGGAAAACTTCTCCTGGGCCTGTGTGCAGGCAGAGCCCTGAGGAGAGCACGTGGCACATGGTGCAGTGGGCTGGGACAGCCAGCTGCAGAGCTGAAGGGAAGAAGCCCAAAGTGTCACAATGGCTCCTTGGCTTCATGTGCATCACCTGTGTCACAATGGTCTCCTTGATTCCATGAGGCCCCACTGGGTCACAATGGCTCCTTGCTTCCATGAGGTTCCGCAGCGTGAGCATGCTCTCCTTCGATCCGCATTGTCATAATGGACAATTGCTTCCATGTGGCCCCGCTGTGTCACAATGGCCCCTTGGTTCCATAGGTTTTCTATTGTAACAATGGACTCCTTGGTTCTAGGAGCTCCCCTGCTTTTTGCAGAGGTGTCTTTGGTTCCAACAAGGCCCCGCTGTGTCTCAGTGCACCCTGGCTTCCATGCGTATCTGGAGTATCACAAAGGCTCCTTGGTTCCACGAGGTCCTGCTGTGTCACAATGGATCCTGTGCGCCATGAGGCCCTACAAAGTCATCATGGAGCCTTGGTTCCATGTGGTTCCATTGTGTCCCAGTGGTCGCCTTGGTTCCATGAGTTTCCTTAGTGTCACAATGCTCTCCATGCTTCCATGATTCCCCACAATGTCACAATGCTCTCCATACTTCCATGAGGCCCTGCTTTGCCACAATGGTCCCCTTGTGTCCATGAGGCCCTGCTGTGTCCCAATGGACGTATGGTTCCATGAGGTTCCGTGGTGTCCCCATGGTCTTCTTGAATCCGCAGTGTAACAATGGACCATTGGTTCCCTGCGGCCTGGCTGTGTCTCAATGGGCTCCTTGATTCCATGATTCCCCACGGTGTCACCATGGAGCCTTGTTTCTAGGAGGTTCTGTACTGTCACAATTGTCTCCTTGATCCCATGAGCCCCTGCAGTGTCACAATGGCTCCTTGGTTCCATGAGGAACACAAAAGCTTTGCATCAACACTGAGCTACAGCTGCTGAACCCACCTGGGAGCATGTGCTTGCATCAAAAGAGGGCTTCAAGCTGAGAATGGCACCAGCAGCTTCCATCTGCAACAGAGAGCCAGGGAAAGGACAGGGACAGAGAATTCAGTGGAAAGACTGCGAGAATTCTGCTCCCACAGATCATTCCTGCTCACAGTGTCCCTTGTAGAAAGGGGACAGCATTGCAGGCAGCCTGGACTGAGCATGTGGGGTTTGTTGTTTAGGAAACCATGTCAGGCTTTTCCATTCTTTCCCTACAAACAGGAAAACTTCTCCTGGGCCTGTGTGCAGGCAGAGCCCTGAGGAGAGCACGTGGCACATGGTGCAGTGGGCTGGGACAGCCAGCTGCAGAGCTGAAGGGAAGAAGCCCAAAGTGTCACAATGGCTCCTTGGCTTCATGTGCATCACCTGTGTCACAATGGTCTCCTTGATTCCATGAGGCCCCACTGGGTCACAATGGCTCCTTGCTTCCATGAGATTCCGCAATGTCACCATGGTCTCCTTCGATCCGCATTGTCATAATGGACAATTGGTTCCATGAGGCCCCGCTGTGTCACAATGGCCTCTTGGTTCCATAGGTTTTCTATTGTAACAATGGACTCCTTGGTTCTAGGAGCTCCCCTGCTTTTTGCAGAGGTGTCTTTGGTTCCAACAAGGCCCCGCTGTGTCTCAGTGCACCCTGGCTTCCATGCGTATCTGGAGTATCCCAAAGGCTCCTTGGTTCCATGAGGTCCTGCTGTGTCACAATGGATCCTGTGCGCCATGAGGCCCTACAAAGTCATCATGGAGCCTTGGTTCCATGTGGTTCCATTGTGTCCCGCTGGTCGCCTTGGTTCCATGAGTTTCCTTACTGTCACAATGCTCTCCATACTTCCATGAGGCCCTGCTTTGCCACAATGGTCCCCTTGTGTCCATCAGGCCGCACTGTGTCCCAATGGACGTATGGTTCCATGAGGTTCCGTGCTGTCCCCATGGTCTTCTTGAATCCGCAGTGTAACAATGGACCATTGGTTCCCTGCGGCCTGGCTGTGTCTCAATGGGCTCCTTGATTCCATGATTCCCCATGGTGTCACCATGGAGCCTTGTTTCTAGGAGGTTCTGTACTGTCACAATTGTCTCCTTGATCCCATGAGCCCCTGCAGTGTCACAATGGCTCCTTGGTTCCATGAGGAACACAAAAGCTTTGCATCAACACTGAACAACAGCTGCGGAACACACCTGGGAGCCTGTGCTTGCATCAAAAGAGGGCTTCAAGCTGAGAATGGCACCGGCAGCTTCCATCTGCAACAGAGAGGCAGGGAAAGGACAGGGACAGAGAATTCAGTGGAAAGACTGCGACAATTCTGCTCCCACAGATCATTCCTGCTCACAGTGTCCCTTGTAGAAAGGGGACATCATTGCGGGCAGCCTGGACTGAGCATGTGGGGTTTGTTGTTTAGGAAACCTGCTCAGGCTTTTCCATTCTTTCCTTACAAACAGGAAAACTTCTCCTGGGCCTGTGTGCAGACAGAGCCCTGAGGAGAGCACGTGGCACATGGTGCAGTGGGCTGGGACAGCCAGCTGCAGAGCTGAAGGGAAGAAGCCCAAAGTGTCACAATGGCTCCTTGGCTTCATGTGCATCACCTGTGTCACAATGGTCTCCTTGATTCCATGAGGCCCCACTGGGTCACAATGGCTCCTTGCTTCCATGAGGTTCCGCAGTGTCACCATGGTCTCCTTCGATCCGCATTGTCATAATGGACAATTGGTTCCATGCGGCCCCGCTGTGTCACAATGGCCCCTTGGTTCCATAGGTTTTCTATTGTAACAATGGACTCCTTGGTTGTATGAGCTCCCCTGCTTTTTGCAGAGGTGTCTTTGGTTCCAACAAGGTCCAGCTGTGTCTCAGTGCACCCTGGCTTCCATGCGCATCTGGAGTATCCCAAAGGCTCCTTGGTTCCACGCGCATCTGGAGTATCACAAAGACTCCTTGGTTCCACGAGGTCCTGCTGTGTCACAATGGATCCTGTGCACCATGAGGCCCTACAAAGTCATCATGGAGCCTTGGTTCCATGTGGTTCCATTGTGTCCCAGTGGTCGCCTTGGTTCCATGAGTTTCCTTAGTGTCACAATGCTCTCCATGCTTCCATGATTCCCCACAATGTCACAATGCTCTCCATACTTCCATGAGGCCCTGCTTTGCCACAATGCTCCCCTTGTGTCCATGAGGCGCTGCTGTGTCCCAATGGACGTATGGTTCCATGAGGTTCCGTGGTGTCCCCATGGTCTTCTTGAATCCGCAGTGTAACAATGGACCATTGGTTCCCTGCGGCCTGGCTGTGTCTCAATGGGCTCCTTGATTCCATGATTCCCCATGGTGTCACCATGGAGCCTTGTTTCTAGGAGGTTCTGTACTGTCACAATTGTCTCCTTGATCCCATGAGCCCCTGCAGTGTCACAATGGCTCCTTGGTTCCATGAGGAACACAAAAGCTTTGCATCAACACTGAGCTACAGCTGCTGAACACACCTGGGAGCATGTGCTTGCATCAAAAGAGGGCTTCAAGCTGAGAATGGCACCAGCAGCTTCCATCTGCAACAGAGAGGCAGGGAAAGGACAGGGACAGAGAATTCAGTGGAAAGACTGCGACAATTCTGCTCCCACAGATCATTCCTGCTCACAGTGTCTCTTGTAGAAAGGGGACAGCATTGCAGGCAGCTTGGACTGAGCATGTGGGGTTTGTTGTTTAGGAAACCATGTCAGGCTTTTCCATTCTTTCCCTACAAACAGGAAAACTTCTCCTGGGCCTGTGTGCAGGCAGAGCCCTGAGGAGAGCACGTGGCACATGGTGCAGTGGGCTGGGACAGCCAGCTGCAGAGCTGAAGGGAAGAAGCCCAAAGTGTCACAATGGCTCCTTGGCTTCATGTGCATCACCTGTGTCACAATGGTCTCCTTGATTCCATGAGGCCCCACTGGGTCACAATGGCTCCTTGCTTCCATGAGATTCCGCAATGTCACCATGGTCTCCTTCGATCCGCATTGTCATAATGGACAATTGGTTCCATGAGGCCCCGCTGTGTCACAATGGCCTCTTGGTTCCATAGGTTTTCTATTGTAACAATGGACTCCTTGGTTCTAGGAGCTCCCCTGCTTTTTGCAGAGGTGTCTTTGGTTCCAACAAGGCCCCGCTGTGTCTCAGTGCACCCTGGCTTCCATGCGTATCTGGAGTATCACAAAGGCTCCTTGGTTCCACGAGGTCCTGCTGTGTCACAATGGATCCTGTGCGCCATGAGGCCCTACAAAGTCATCATGGAGCCTTGGTTCCATGTGGTTCCATTGTGTCCCGCTGGTCGCCTTGGTTCCATGAGTTTCCTTACTGTCACAATGCTCTCCATACTTCCATGAGGCCCTGCTTTGCCACAATGGTCCCCTTGTGTCCATCAGGCCGCACTGTGTCCCAATGGACGTATGGTTCCATGAGGTTCCGTGCTGTCCCCATGGTCTTCTTGAATCCGCAGTGTAACAATGGACCATTGGTTCCCTGCGGCCTGGCTGTGTCTCAATGGGCTCCTTGATTCCATGATTCCCCATGGTGTCACCATGGAGCCTTGTTTCTAGGAGGTTCTGTACTGTCACAATTGTCTCCTTGATCCCATGAGCCCCTGCAGTGTCACAATGGCTCCTTGGTTCCATGAGGAACACAAAAGCTTTGCATCAACACTGAGCTACAGCTGCTGAACACACCTGGGAGCATCTGCTTGCATCAAAAGAGGGCTTCAAGCTGAGAATGGCACCAGCAGCTTCCATCTGCAACAGAGAGGCAGGGAAAGGACAGGGACAGAGAATTCAGTGGAAAGACTGCGACAATTCTGCTCCCACAGATCATTCCTGCTCACAGTGTCCCTTGTAGAAAGGGGACATCATTGCGGGCAGCCTGGACTGAGCATGTGGGGTTTGTTGTTTAGGAAACCTGCTCAGGCTTTTCCATTCTTTCCTTAGAAACAGGAAAACTTCTCCTGGGCCTGTGTGCAGGCAGAGCCCTGAGGAGAGCACGTGGCACATGGTGCAGTGGGCTGGGACAGCCAGCTGCAGAGCTGAAGGGAAGAAGCCCAAAGTGTCACAATGGCTCCTTGGCTTCATGTGCATCACCTGTGTCACAATGGTCTCCTTGATTCCATGAGGCCCCACTGGGTCACAATGGCTCCTTGGTTCCATGAGGTTCCGCAGTGTCACCATGGTCTCCTTCGATCCGCATTGTCATAATGGACAATTGGTTCCATGCGGCCCCGCTGTGTCACAATGGCCCCTTGGTTCCATAGGTTTTCTATTGTAACAATGGACTCCTTGGTTGTATGAGCTCCCCTGCTTTTTGCAGAGGTGTCTTTGGTTCCAACAATGTCCAGCTGTGTCTCAGTGCACCCTGGCTTCCATGCGCATCTGGAGTATCCCAAAGGCTCCTTGGTTCCACGCGCATCTGGAGTATCACAAAGACTCCTTGGTTCCACGAGGTCCTGCTGTGTCACAATGGATCCTGTGCGCCATGAGGCCCTACAAAGTCATCATGGAGCCTTGGTTCCATGTGGTTCCATTGTGTCCCAGTGGTCGCCTCGGTTCCATGAGTTTCCTTAGTGTCACAATGCTCTCCATGCATCCATGATTCCCCACAATGTCACAATGCTCTCCATGCTTCCATTAGGCCCTGCTATGCCACAGTGGTCCCCTTGTGTCCATGAGGCCCTGCTGTGTCCCAATGGACGTATGGTTCCATGAGGTTCCGTGCTGTCCCCATGGTCTTCTTGAATCCGCAGTGTAACAATGGACCATTGGTTCCCTGCGGCCTGGCTGTGTCTCAATGGGCTCCTTGATTCCATGATTCCCCATGGTGTCACCATGGAGCCTTGTTTCTAGGAGGTTCTGTACTGTCACAATTGTCTCCTTGATCCCATGAGCCCCTGCAGTGTCACAATGGCTCCTTGGTTCCATGAGGAACACAAAAGCTTTGCATCAACACTGAGCTACAGCTGCTGAACACACCTGGGAGCATGTGCTTGCATCAAAAGAGGGCTTCAAGCTGAGAATGGCACCAGCAGCTTCCATCTGCAACAGAGAGGCAGGGAAAGGACAGGGACAGAGAATTCAGTGGAAAGACTGCGAGAATTCTGCTCCCACAGATCATTCCTGCTCACAGTGTCCCTTGTAGAAAGGGGACATCATTGCAGGCAGCCTGGAGTGAGCATGTGGGGTTTGTTGTTTAGGAAACCTGCTCAGGCTTTTCCATTCTTTCCTTACAAATAGGAAAACTTCTCCTGGGCCTGTGTGCAGGCAGAGCCCTGAGGAGAGCACGTGGCACATGGTGCAGTGGGCTGGGACAGCCAGCTGCAGAGCTGAAGGGAAGAAGCCCAAAGTGTCACAATGGCTCCTTGGCTTCATGTGCATCACCTGTGTCACAATGGTCTCCTTGATTCCATGAGGCCCCACTGGGTCACAATGGCTCCTTGCTTCCATGAGATTCCGCAATGTCACCATGGTCTCCTTCGATCCGCATTGTCATAATGGACAATTGGTTCCATGAGGCCCCGCTGTGTCACAATGGCCTCTTGGTTCCATAGGTTTTCTATTGTAACAATGGACTCCTTGGTTCTAGGAGCTCCCCTGCTTTTTGCAGAGGTGTCTTTGGTTCCAACAAGGCCCCGCTGTGTCTCAGTGCACCCTGGCTTCCATGCGTATCTGGAGTATCACAAAGGCTCCTTGGTTCCACGAGGTCCTGCTGTGTCACAATGGATCCTGTGCGCCATGAGGCCCTACAAAGTCATCATGGAGCCTTGGTTCCATGTGGTTCCATTGTGTCCCGCTGGTCGCCTTGGTTCCATGAGTTTCCTTACTGTCACAATGCTCTCCATACTTCCATGAGGCCCTGCTTTGCCACAATGGTCCCCTTGTGTCCATCAGGCCGCACTGTGTCCCAATGGACGTATGGTTCCATGAGGTTCCGTGCTGTCCCCATGGTCTTCTTGAATCCGCAGTGTAACAATGGACCATTGGTTCCCTGCGGCCTGGCTGTGTCTCAATGGGCTCCTTGATTCCATGATTCCCCATGGTGTCACCATGGAGCCTTGTTTCTAGGAGGTTCTGTACTGTCACAATTGTCTCCTTGATCCCATGAGCCCCTGCAGTGTCACAATGGCTCCTTGGTTCCATGAGGAACACAAAAGCTTTGCATCAACACTGAGCTACAGCTGCTGAACACACCTGGGACTATATGCTTGCATCAAAAGAGGGCTTCAAGCTGAGAATGGCACCAGCAGCTTCCATCTGCAACAGAGAGGCAGGGAAAGGACAGGGACAGAGAATTCAGTGGAAAGACTGCGAGAATTCTGCTCCCACAGATCATTCCTGCTCAGAGTGTCTCTTGTAGAAAGGGGACAGCATTGCAGGCAGCTTGGACTGAGCATGTGGGGTTTGTTGTTTAGGAAACCATGTCAGGCTTTTCCATTCTTTCCCTACAAACAGGAAAACTTCTCCTGGGCCTGTGTGCAGGCAGAGCCCTGAGGAGAGCACGTGGCACATGGTGCAGTGGGCTGGGACAGCCAGCTGCAGAGCTGAAGGGAAGAAGCCCAAAGTGTCACAATGGCTCCTTGGCTTCATGTGCATCACCTGTGTCACAATGGTCTCCTTGATTCCATGAGGCCCCACTGGGTCACAATGGCTCCTTGCTTCCATGAGATTCCGCAATGTCACCATGGTCTCCTTCGATCCGCATTGTCATAATGGACAATTGGTTCCATGAGGCCCCGCTGTGTCACAATGGCCTCTTGGTTCCATAGGTTTTCTATTGTAACAAAGGACTCCTTGGTTCTAGGAGCTCCCCTGCTTTTTGCAGAGGTGTCTTTGGTTCCAACAAGGCCCCGCTGTGTCTCAGTGCACCCTGGCTTCCATGCGTATCTGGAGTATCCCAAAGGCTCCTTGGTTCCACGAGGTCCTGCTGTGTCACAATGGATCCTGTGCGCCATGAGGCCCTACAAAGTCATCATGGAGCCTTGGTTCCATGTGGTTCCATTGTGTCCCAGTGGTCGCCTCGGTTCCATGAGTTTCCTTAGTGTCACAATGCTCTCCATGCTTCCATGATTCCCCACAATGTCACAATGCTCTCCATACTTCCATGAGGCCCTGCTTTGCCACAATGGTCCCCTTGTGTCCATGAGGCCCTGCTGTGTCCCAATGGACGTATGGTTCCATGAGGTTCCGTGCTGTCCCCATGGTCTTCTTGAATCCGCAGTGTAACAATGGACCATTGGTTCCCTGCGGCCTGGCTGTGTCTCAATGGGCTCCTTGATTCCATGATTCCCCATGGTGTCACCATGGAGCCTTGTTTCTAGGAGGTTCTGTACTGTCACAATTGTCTCCTTGATCCCATGAGCCCCTGCAGTGTCACAATGGCTCCTTGGTTCCATGAGGAACACAAAAGCTTTGCATCAACACTGAGCTACAGCTGCTGAACACACCTGGGAGCATGTGCTTGCATCAAAAGAGGGCTTCAAGCTGAGAATGGCACCAGCAGCTTCCATCTGCAACAGAGAGGCAGGGAAAGGACAGGGACAGAGAATTCAGTGGAAAGACTGCGACAATTCTGCTCCCACAGATCATTCCTGCTCACAGTGTCCCTTGTAGAAAGGGGACATCATTGCGGGCAGCCTGGACTGAGCATGTGGGGTTTGTTGTTTAGGAAACCATGTCAGGCTTTTCCATTCTTTCCTTACAAACAGGAAAACTTCTCCTGGGCCTGTGTGCAGGCAGAGCCCTGAGGAGAGCACGTGGCACATGGTGCAGTGGGCTGGGACAGCCAGCTGCAGAGCTGAAGGGAAGAAGCCCAAAGTGTCACAATGGCTCCTTGGCTTCATGTGCATCACCTGTGTCACAATGGTCTCCTTGATTCCATGAGGCCCCACTGGGTCACAATGGCTCCTTGCTTCCATGAGGTTCCGCAGTGTCACCATGGTCTCCTTCGATCCGCATTGTCATAATGGACAATTGGTTCCATGCGGCCCCGCTGTGTCACAATGGCCCCTTGGTTCCATAGGTTTTCTATTGTAACAATGGACTCCTTGGTTGTATGAGCTCCCCTGCTTTTTGCAGAGGTGTCTTTGGTTCCAACAATGTCCAGCTGTGTCTCAGTGCACCCTGGCTTCCATGCGCATCTGGAGTATCCCAAAGGCTCCTTGGTTCCACGCGCATCTGGAGTATCACAAAGACTCCTTGGTTCCACGAGGTCCTGCTGTGTCACAATGGATCCTGTGCGCCATGAGGCCCTACAAAGTCATCATGGAGCCTTGGTTCCATGTGGTTCCATTGTGTCCCAGTGGTCGCCTCGGTTCCATGAGTTTCCTTAGTGTCACAATGCTCTCCATGCTTCCATGATTCCCCACAATGTCACAATGCTCTCCATACTTCCATGAGGCCCTGCTTTGCCACAATGCTCCCCTTGTGTCCATGAGGCGCTGCTGTGTCCCAATGGACGTATGGTTCCATGAGGTTCCGTGCTGTCCCCATGGTCTTCTTGAATCCGCAGTGTAACAATGGACCATTGGTTCCCTGCGGCCTGGCTGTGTCTCAATGGGCTCCTTGATTCCATGATTCCCCATGGTGTCACCATGGAGCCTTGTTTCTAGGAGGTTCTGTACTGTCACAATTGTCTCCTTGATCCCATGAGCCCCTGCAGTGTCACAATGGCTCCTTGGTTCCATGAGGAACACAAAAGCTTTGCATCAACACTGAGCTACAGCTGCTGAACACACCTGGGAGCATGTGCTTGCATCAAAAGAGGGCTTCAAGCTGAGAATGGCACCAGCAGCTTCCATCTGCAACAGAGAGGCAGGGAAAGGACAGGGACAGAGAATTCAGTGGAAAGACTGCGACAATTCTGCTCCCACAGATCATTCCTGCTCACAGTGTCCCTTGTAGAAAGGGGACAGCATTGCAGGCAGCCTGGAGTGAGCATGTGGGGTTTGTTGTTTAGGAAACCATGTCAGGCTTTTCCATTCTTTCCTTACAAACAGGAAAACTTCTCCTGGGCCTGTGTGCAGGCAGAGCCCTGAGGAGAGCACGTGGCACATGGTGCAGTGGGCTGGGACAGCCAGCTGCAGAGCTGAAGGGAAGAAGCCCAAAGTGTCACAATGGCTCCTTGGCTTCATGTGCATCACCTGTGTCACAATGGTCTCCTTGATTCCATGAGGCCCCACTGGGTCACAATGGCTCCTTGCTTCCATGAGATTCCGCAATGTCACCATGGTCTCCTTCGATCCGCATTGTCATAATGGACAATTGGTTCCATGAGGCCCCGCTGTGTCACAATGGCCTCTTGGTTCCATAGGTTTTCTATTGTAACAATGGACTCCTTGGTTCTAGGAGCTCCCCTGCTTTTTGCAGAGGTGTCTTTGGTTCCAACAAGGCCCCGCTGTGTCTCAGTGCACCCTGGCTTCCATGCGTATCTGGAGTATCACAAAGGCTCCTTGGTTCCACGAGGTCCTGCTGTGTCACAATGGATCCTGTGCGCCATGAGGCCCTACAAAGTCATCATGGAGCCTTGGTTCCATGTGGTTCCATTGTGTCCCGCTGGTCGCCTTGGTTCCATGAGTTTCCTTACTGTCACAATGCTCTCCATACTTCCATGAGGCCCTGCTTTGCCACAATGGTCCCCTTGTGTCCATCAGGCCGCACTGTGTCCCAATGGACGTATGGTTCCATGAGGTTCCGTGCTGTCCCCATGGTCTTCTTGAATCCGCAGTGTAACAATGGACCATTGGTTCCCTGCGGCCTGGCTGTGTCTCAATGGGCTCCTTGATTCCATGATTCCCCATGGTGTCACCATGGAGCCTTGTTTCTAGGAGGTTCTGTACTGTCACAATTGTCTCCTTGATCCCATGAGCCCCTGCAGTGTCACAATGGCTCCTTGGTTCCATGAGGAACACAAAAGCTTTGCATCAACACTGAGCTACAGCTGCTGAACACACCTGGGACTATATGCTTGCATCAAAAGAGGGCTTCAAGCTGAGAATGGCACCAGCAGCTTCCATCTGCAACAGAGAGGCAGGGAAAGGACAGGGACAGAGAATTCAGTGGAAAGACTGCGAGAATTCTGCTCCCACAGATCATTCCTGCTCAGAGTGTCTCTTGTAGAAAGGGGACAGCATTGCAGGCAGCTTGGACTGAGCATGTGGGGTTTGTTGTTTAGGAAACCTGCTCAGGCTTTTCCATTCTTTCCCTACAAACAGGAAAACTTCTCCTGGGCCTGTGTGCAGGCAGAGCCCTGAGGAGAGCACGTGGCACATGGTGCAGTGGGCTGGGACAGCCAGCTGCAGAGCTGAAGGGAAGAAGCCCAAAGTGTCACAATGGCTCCTTGGCTTCATGTGCATCACCTGTGTCACAATGGTCTCCTTGATTCCATGAGGCCCCACTGGGTCACAATGGCTCCTTGCTTCCATGAGATTCCGCAATGTCACCATGGTCTCCTTCGATCCGCATTGTCATAATGGACAATTGGTTCCATGAGGCCCCGCTGTGTCACAATGGCCTCTTGGTTCCATAGGTTTTCTATTGTAACAAAGGACTCCTTGGTTCTAGGAGCTCCCCTGCTTTTTGCAGAGGTGTCTTTGGTTCCAACAAGGCCCCGCTGTGTCTCAGTGCACCCTGGCTTCCATGCGTATCTGGAGTATCACAAAGGCTCCTTGGTTCCACGAGGTCCTGCTGTGTCACAATGGATCCTGTGCGCCATGAGGCCCTACAAAGTCATCATGGAGCCTTGGTTCCATGTGGTTCCATTGTGTCCCAGTGGTCGCCTCGGTTCCATGAGTTTCCTTAGTGTCACAATGCTCTCCATGCTTCCATGATTCCCCACAATGTCACAATGCTCTCCATACTTCCATGAGGCCCTGCTGTGTCCCAATGGACGTATGGTTCCATGAGGTTCCGTGCTGTCCCCATGGTCTTCTTGAATCCGCAGTGTAACAATGGACCATTGGTTCCCTGCGGCCTGGCTGTGTCTCAATGGGCTCCTTGATTCCATGATTCCCCATGGTGTCACCATGGAGCCTTGTTTCTAGGAGGTTCTGTACTGTCACAATTGTCTCCTTGATCCCATGAGCCCCTGCAGTGTCACAATGGCTCCTTGGTTCCATGAGGAACACAAAAGCTTTGCATCAACACTGAGCTACAGCTGCGGAACACACCTGGGAGCATGTGCTTGCATCAAAAGAGGGCTTCAAGCTGAGAATGGCACCAGCAGCTTCCATCTGCAACAGAGAGGCAGGGAAAGGACAGGGACAGAGAATTCAGTGGAAAGACTGCGACAATTCTGCTCCCACAGATCATTCCTGCTCACAGTGTCCCTTGTAGAAAGGGGACATCATTGCGGGCAGCCTGGACTGAGCATGTGGGGTTTGTTGTTTAGGAAACCTGCTCAGGCTTTTCCATTCTTTCCTTACAAACAGGAAAACTTCTCCTGGGCCTGTGTGCAGGCAGAGCCCTGAGGAGAGCACGTGGCACATGGTGCAGTGGGCTGGGACAGCCAGCTGCAGAGCTGAAGGGAAGAAGCCCAAAGTGTCACAATGGCTCCTTGGCTTCATGTGCATCACCTGTGTCACAATGGTCTCCTTGATTCCATGAGGCCCCACTGGGTCACAATGGCTCCTTGCTTCCATGAGATTCCGCAATGTCACCATGGTCTCCTTCGATCCGCATTGTCATAATGGACAATTGGTTCCATGAGGCCCCGCTGTGTCACAATGGCCTCTTGGTTCCATAGGTTTTCTATTGTAACAATGGACTCCTTGATTCTAGGAGCTCCCCTGCTTTTTGCAGAGGTGTCTTTGGTTCCAACAAGGCCCCGCTGTGTCTCAGTGCACCCTGGCTTCCATGCGTATCTGGAGTATCACAAAGGCTCCTTGGTTCCATGAGGTCCTGCTGTGTCACAATGGATCCTGTGCGCCATGAGGCCCTACAAAGTCATCATGGAGCCTTGGTTCCATGTGGTTCCATTGTGTCCCAGTGGTCGCCTTGGTTCCATGAGTTTCCTTACTGTCACAATGCTCTCCATACTTCCATGAGGCCCTGCTTTGCCACAATGGTCCCCTTGTGTCCATGAGGCCCTGCTGTGTCCCAATGGACGTATGGTTCCATGAGGTTCCGTGCTGTCCCCATGGTCTTCTTGAATCCGCAGTGTAACAATGGACCATTGGTTCCCTGCGGCCTGGCTGTGTCTCAATGGGCTCCTTGATTCCATGATTCCCCATGGTGTCACCATGGAGCCTTGTTTCTAGGAGGTTCTGTACTGTCACAATTGTCTCCTTGATCCCATGAGCCCCTGCAGTGTCACAATGGCTCCTTGGTTCCATGAGGAACACAAAAGCTTTGCATCAACACTGAACAACAGCTGCGGAACACACCTGGGAGCCTGTGCTTGCATCAAAAGAGGGCTTCAAGCTGAGAATGGCACCGGCAGCTTCCATCTGCAACAGAGAGGCAGGGAAAGGACAGGGACAGAGAATTCAGTGGAAAGACTGCGACAATTCTGCTCCCACAGATCATTCCTGCTCACAGTGTCCCTTGTAGAAAGGGGACATCATTGCGGGCAGCCTGGACTGAGCATGTGGGGTTTGTTGTTTAGGAAACCTGCTCAGGCTTTTCCATTCTTTCCTTACAAACAGGAAAACTTCTCCTGGGCCTGTGTGCAGGCAGAGCCCTGAGGAGAGCACGTGGCACATGGTGCAGTGGGCTGGGACAGCCAGCTGCAGAGCTGAAGGGAAGAAGCCCAAAGTGTCACAATGGCTCCTTGGCTTCATGTGCATCACCTGTGTCACAATGGTCTCCTTGATTCCATGAGGCCCCACTGGGTCACAATGGCTCCTTGCTTCCATGAGGTTCCGCAGTGTCACCATGGTCTCCTTCGATCCGCATTGTCATAATGGACAATTGGTTCCATGCGGCCCCGCTGTGTCACAATGGCCCCTTGGTTCCATAGGTTTTCTATTGTAACAATGGACTCCTTGGTTGTATGAGCTCCCCTGCTTTTTGCACAGGTGTCTTTGGTTCCAACAAGGTCCAGCTGTGTCTCAGTGCACCCTGGCTTCCATGCGCATCTGGAGTATCCCAAAGGCTCCTTGGATCCACGCGCATCTGGAGTATCACAAAGACTCCTTGGTTCCACGAGGTCCTGCTGTGTCACAATGGATCCTGTGCGCCATGAGGCCCTACAAAGTCATCATGGAGCCTTGGTTCCATGTGGTTCCATTGTGTCCCAGTGGTCGCCTTGGTTCCATGAGTTTCCTTAGTGTCACAATGCTCTCCATGCTTCCATGATTCCCCACAATGTCACAATGCTCTCCATACTTCCATGAGGCCCTGTTTGCCACAATGGTCCCCTTGTGTCCATGAGGCCCTGCTGTGTCCCAATGGACGTATGGTTCCATGAGGTTCCGTGGTGTCCCCATGGTCTTCTTGAATCCGCAGTGTAACAATGGACCATTGGTTCCCTGCGGCCTGGCTGTGTCTCAATGGGCTCCTTGATTCCATGATTCCCCATGGTGTCACCATGGAGCCTTGTTTCTAGGAGGTTCTGTACTGTCACAATTGTCTCCTTGATCCCATGAGCCCCTGCAGTGTCACAATGGCTCCTTGGTTCCATGAGGAACACAAAAGCTTTGCATCAACACTGAGCTACAGCTGCTGAACACACCTGGGAGCATGTGCTTGCATCAAAAGAGGGCTTCAAGCTGAGAATGGCACCAGCAGCTTCCATCTGCAACAGAGAGGCAGGGAAAGGACAGGGACAGAGAATTCAGTGGAAAGACTGCGAGAATTCTGCTCCCACAGATCATTCCTGCTCACAGTGTCTCTTGTAGAAAGGGGACAGCATTGCAGGCAGCTTGGACTGAGCATGTGGGGTTTGTTGTTTAGGAAACCTGCTCAGGCTTTTCCATTCTTTCCCTACAAACAGGAAAACTTCTCCTGGGCCTGTGTGCAGGCAGAGCCCTGAGGAGAGCACGTGGCACATGGTGCAGTGGGCTGGGACAGCCAGCTGCAGAGCTGAAGGGAAGAAGCCCAAAGTGTCACAATGGCTCCTTGGCTTCATGTGCATCACCTGTGTCACAATGGTCTCCTTGATTCCATGAGGCCCCACTGGGTCACAATGGCTCCTTGCTTCCATGAGATTCCGCAATGTCACCATGGTCTCCTTCGATCCGCATTGTCATAATGGACAATTGGTTCCATGAGGCCCCGCTGTGTCACAATGGCCTCTTGGTTCCATAGGTTTTCTATTGTAACAATGGACTCCTTGGTTCTAGGAGCTCCCCTGCTTTTTGCAGAGGTGTCTTTGGTTCCAACAAGGCCCCGCTGTGTCTCAGTGCACCCTGGCTTCCATGCGTATCTGGAGTATCACAAAGGCTCCTTGGTTCCACGAGGTCCTGCTGTGTCACAATGGATCCTGTGCGCCATGAGGCCCTACAAAGTCATCATGGAGCCTTGGTTCCATGTGGTTCCATTGTGTCCCAGTGGTCGCCTCGGTTCCATGAGTTTCCTTAGTGTCACAATGCTCTCCATGCTTCCATGATTCCCCACAATGTCACAATGCTCTCCATACTTCCATGAGGCCCTGCTTTGCCACAATGGTCCCCTTGTGTCCATGAGGCGCTGCTGTGTCCCAATGGACGTATGGTTCCATGAGGTTCCGTGCTGTCCCCATGGTCTTCTTGAATCCGCAGTGTAACAATGGACCATTGGTTCCCTGCGGCCTGGCTGTGTCTCAATGGGCTCCTTGATTCCATGATTCCCCATGGTGTCACCATGGAGCCTTGTTTCTAGGAGGTTCTGTACTGTCACAATTGTCTCCTTGATCCCATGAGCCCCTGCAGTGTCACAATGGCTCCTTGGTTCCATGAGGAACACAAAAGCTTTGCATCAACACTGAGCTACAGCTGCTGAACACACCTGGGACTATATGCTTGCATCAAAAGAGGGCTTCAAGCTGAGAATGGCACCAGCAGCTTCCATCTGCAACAGAGAGGCAGGGAAAGGACAGGGACAGAGAATTCAGTGGAAAGACTGCGACAATTCTGCTCCCACAGATCATTCCTGCTCACAGTGTCCCTTGTAGAAAGGGGACATCATTGCGGGCAGCCTGGACTGAGCATGTGGGGTTTGTTGTTTAGGAAACCTGCTCAGGCTTTTCCATTCTTTCCTTACAAACAGGAAAACTTCTCCTGGGCCTGTGTGCAGGCAGAGCCCTGAGGAGAGCACGTGGCACATGGTGCAGTGGGCTGGGACAGCCAGCTGCAGAGCTGAAGGGAAGAAGCCCAAAGTGTCACAATGGCTCCTTGGCTTCATGTGCATCACCTGTGTCACAATGGTCTCCTTGATTCCATGAGGCCCCACTGGGTCACAATGGCTCCTTGCTTCCATGAGGTTCCGCAGTGTCACCATGGTCTCCTTCGATCCGCATTGTCATAATGGACAATTGGTTCCATGCGGCCCCGCTGTGTCACAATGGCCCCTTGGTTCCATAGGTTTTCTATTGTAACAATGGACTCCTTGGTTGTATGAGCTCCCCTGCTTTTTGCAGAGGTGTCTTTGGTTCCAACAATGTCCAGCTGTGTCTCAGTGCACCCTGGCTTCCATGCGCATCTGGAGTATCCCAAAGGCTCCTTGGTTCCACGCGCATCTGGAGTATCACAAAGACTCCTTGGTTCCACGAGGTCCTGCTGTGTCACAATGGATCCTGTGCGCCATGAGGCCCTACAAAGTCATCATGGAGCCTTGGTTCCATGTGGTTCCATTGTGTCCCAGTGGTCGCCTCGGTTCCATGAGTTTCCTTAGTGTCACAATGCTCTCCATGCTTCCATGATTCCCCACAATGTCACAATGCTCTCCATACTTCCATGAGGCCCTGTTTGCCACAATGGTCCCCTTGTGTCCATGAGGCCCTGCTGTGTCCCAATGGACGTATGGTTCCATGAGGTTCCGTGCTGTCCCCATGGTCTTCTTGAATCCGCAGTGTAACAATGGACCATTGGTTCCCTGCGGCCTGGCTGTGTCTCAATGGGCTCCTTGATTCCATGATTCCCCATGGTGTCACCATGGAGCCTTGTTTCTAGGAGGTTCTGTACTGTCACAATTGTCTCCTTGATCCCATGAGCCCCTGCAGTGTCACAATGGCTCCTTGGTTCCATGAGGAACACAAAAGCTTTGCATCAACACTGAGCTACAGCTGCTGAACACACCTGGGAGCATGTGCTTGCATCAAAAGAGGGCTTCAAGCTGAGAATGGCACCAGCAGCTTCCATCTGCAACAGAGAGGCAGGGAAAGGACAGGGACAGAGAATTCAGTGGAAAGACTGCGACAATTCTGCTCCCACAGATCATTCCTGCTCACAGTGTCCCTTGTAGAAAGGGGACATCATTGCGGGCAGCCTGGAGTGAGCATGTGGGGTTTGTTGTTTAGGAAACCATGTCAGGCTTTTCCATTCTTTCCTTACAAACAGGAAAACTTCTCCTGGGCCTGTGTGCAGGCAGAGCCCTGAGGAGAGCACGTGGCACATGGTGCAGTGGGCTGGGACAGCCAGCTGCAGAGCTGAAGGGAAGAAGCCCAAAGTGTCACAATGGCTCCTTGGCTTCATGTGCATCACCTGTGTCACAATGGTCTCCTTGATTCCATGAGGCCCCACTGGGTCACAATGGCTCCTTGCTTCCATGAGATTCCGCAATGTCACCATGGTCTCCTTCGATCCGCATTGTCATAATGGACAATTGGTTCCATGAGGCCCCGCTGTGTCACAATGGCCTCTTGGTTCCATAGGTTTTCTATTGTAACAATGCACTCCTTGGTTCTAGGAGCTCCCCTGCTTTTTGCAGAGGTGTCTTTGGTTCCAACAAGGCCCCGCTGTGTCTCAGTGCACCCTGGCTTCCATGCGTATCTGGAGTATCCCAAAGGCTCCTTGGTTCCACGAGGTCCTGCTGTGTCACAATGGATCCTGTGCGCCATGAGGCCCTACAAAGTCATCATGGAGCCTTGGTTCCATGTGGTTCCATTGTGTCCCAGTGGTCGCCTCGGTTCCATGAGTTTCCTTAGTGTCACAATGCTCTCCATGCTTCCATGATTCCCCACAATGTCACAATGCTCTCCATACTTCCATGAGGCCCTGCTTTGCCACAATGCTCCCCTTGTGTCCATGAGGCGCTGCTGTGTCCCAATGGACGTATGGTTCCATGAGGTTCCGTGCTGTCCCCATGGTCTTCTTGAATCCGCAGTGTAACAATGGACCATTGGTTCCCTGCGGCCTGGCTGTGTCTCAATGGGCTCCTTGATTCCATGATTCCCCATGGTGTCACCATGGAGCCTTGTTTCTAGGAGGTTCTGTACTGTCACAATTGTCTCCTTGATCCCATGAGCCCCTGCAGTGTCACAATGGCTCCTTGGTTCCATGAGGAACACAAAAGCTTTGCATCAACACTGAGCTACAGCTGCTGAACACACCTGGGAGCATGTGCTTGCATCAAAAGAGGGCTTCAAGCTGAGAATGGCACCAGCAGCTTCCATCTGCAACAGAGAGGCAGGGAAAGGACAGGGACAGAGAATTCAGTGGAAAGACTGCGACAATTCTGCTCCCACAGATCATTCCTGCTCACAGTGTCCCTTGTAGAAAGGGGACATCATTGCAGGCAGCCTGGAGTGAGCATGTGGGGTTTGTTGTTTAGGAAACCTGCTCAGGCTTTTCCATTCTTTCCTTAGAAACAGGAAAACTTCTCCTGGGCCTGTGTGCAGGCAGAGCCCTGAGGAGAGCACGTGGCACATGGTGCAGTGGGCTGGGACAGCCAGCTGCAGAGCTGAAGGGAAGAAGCCCAAAGTGTCACAATGGCTCCTTGGCTTCATGTGCATCACCTGTGTCACAATGGTCTCCTTGATTCCATGAGGCCCCACTGGGTCACAATGGCTCCTTGCTTCCATGAGATTCCGCAATGTCACCATGGTCTCCTTCGATCCGCATTGTCATAATGGACAATTGGTTCCATGAGGCCCCGCTGTGTCACAATGGCCTCTTGGTTCCATAGGTTTTCTATTGTAACAATGCACTCCTTGGTTCTAGGAGCTCCCCTGCTTTTTGCAGAGGTGTCTTTGGTTCCAACAAGGCCCCGCTGTGTCTCAGTGCACCCTGGCTTCCATGCGTATCTGGAGTATCACAAAGGCTCCTTGGTTCCACGAGGTCCTGCTGTGTCACAATGGATCCTGTGCGCCATGAGGCCCTACAAAGTCATCATGGAGCCTTGGTTCCATGTGGTTCCATTGTGTCCTGCTGGTCGCCTTGGTTCCATGAGTTTCCTTACTGTCACAATGCTCTCCATACTTCCATGAGGCCCTGCTTTGCCACAATGGTCCCCTTGTGTCCATGAGGCCCTGCTGTGTCCCAATGGACGTATGGTTCCATGAGGTTCCGTGCTGTCCCCATGGTCTTCTTGAATCCGCAGTGTAACAATGGACCATTGGTTCCCTGCGGCCTGGCTGTGTCTCAATGGGCTCCTTGATTCCATGATTCCCCATGGTGTCACCATGGAGCCTTGTTTCTAGGAGGTTCTGTACTGTCACAATTGTCTCCTTGATCCCATGAGCCCCTGCAGTGTCACAATGGCTCCTTGGTTCCATGAGGAACACAAAAGCTTTGCATCAACACTGAGCTACAGCTGCTGAACACACCTGGGAGCATGTGCTTGCATCAAAAGAGGGCTTCAAGCTGAGAATGGCACCAGCAGCTTCCATCTGCAACAGAGAGGCAGGGAAAGGACAGGGACAGAGAATTCAGTGGAAAGACTGCGACAATTCTGCTCCCACAGATCATTCCTGCTCACAGTGTCCCTTGTAGAAAGGGGACATCATTGCGGGCAGCCTGGAGTGAGCATGTGGGGTTTGTTGTTTAGGAAACCTGCTCAGGCTTTTCCATTCTTTCCTTACAAACAGGAAAACTTCTCCTGGGCCTGTGTGCAGGCAGAGCCCTGAGGAGAGCACGTGGCACATGGTGCAGTGGGCTGGGACAGCCAGCTGCAGAGCTGAAGGGAAGAAGCCCAAAGTGTCACAATGGCTCCTTGGCTTCATGTGCATCACCTGTGTCACAATGGTCTCCTTGATTCCATGAGGCCCCACTGGGTCACAATGGCTCCTTGCTTCCATGAGGTTCCGCAGTGTCACCATGGTCTCCTTCGATCCGCATTGTCATAATGGACAATTGGTTCCATGCGGCCCCGCTGTGTCACAATGGCCCCTTGGTTCCATAGGTTTTCTATTGTAACAATGGACTCCTTGGTTGTATGAGCTCCCCTGCTTTTTGCAGAGGTGTCTTTGGTTCCAACAAGGTCCAGCTGTGTCTCAGTGCACCCTGGCTTCCATGCGCATCTGGAGTATCCCAAAGGCTCCTTGGTTCCACGCGCATCTGGAGTATCACAAAGACTCCTTGGTTCCACGAGGTCCTGCTGTGTCACAATGGATCCTGTGCGCCATGAGGCCCTACAAAGTCATCATGGAGCCTTGGTTCCATGTGGTTCCATTGTGTCCCAGTGGTCGCCTCGGTTCCATGAGTTTCCTTAGTGTCACAATGCTCTCCATGCTTCCATGATTCCCCACAATGTCACAATGCTCTCCATGCTTCCATTAGGCCCTGCTATGCCACAGTGGTCCCCTTGTGTCCATGAGGCCCTGCTGTGTCCCAATGGACGTATGGTTCCATGAGGTTCCGTGCTGTCCCCATGGTCTTCTTGAATCCGCAGTGTAACAATGGACCATTGGTTCCCTGCGGCCTGGCTGTGTCTCAATGGGCTCCTTGATTCCATGATTCCCCATGGTGTCACCATGGAGCCTTGTTTCTAGGAGGTTCTGTACTGTCACAATTGTCTCCTTGATCCCATGAGCCCCTGCAGTGTCACAATGGCTCCTTGGTTCCATGAGGAACACAAAAGCTTTGCATCAACACTGAGCTACAGCTGCTGAACACACCTGGGAGCATGTGCTTGCATCAAAAGAGGGCTTCAAGCTGAGAATGGCACCAGCAGCTTCCATCTGCAACAGAGAGGCAGGGAAAGGACAGGGACAGAGAATTCAGTGGAAAGACTGCGAGAATTCTGCTCCCACAGATCATTCCTGCTCACAGTGTCTCTTGTAGAAAGGGGACAGCATTGCAGGCAGCTTGGACTGAGCATGTGGGGTTTGTTGTTTAGGAAACCATGTCAGGCTTTTCCATTCTTTCCCTACAAACAGGAAAACTTCTCCTGGGCCTGTGTGCAGGCAGAGCCCTGAGGAGAGCACGTGGCACATGGTGCAGTGGGCTGGGACAGCCAGCTGCAGAGCTGAAGGGAAGAAGCCCAAAGTGTCACAATGGCTCCTTGGCTTCATGTGCATCACCTGTGTCACAATGGTCTCCTTGATTCCATGAGGCCCCACTGGGTCACAATGGCTCCTTGCTTCCATGAGATTCCGCAATGTCACCATGGTCTCCTTCGATCCGCATTGTCATAATGGACAATTGGTTCCATGAGGCCCCGCTGTGTCACAATGGCCTCTTGGTTCCATAGGTTTTCTATTGTAACAATGGACTCCTTGGTTGTATGAGCTCCCCTGCTTTTTGCAGAGGTGTCTTTGGTTCCAACAAGGCCCCGCTGTGTCTCAGTGCACCCTGGCTTCCATGCGTATCTGGAGTATCACAAAGGCTCCTTGGTTCCACGAGGTCCTGCTGTGTCACAATGGATCCTGTGCGCCATGAGGCCCTACAAAGTCATCATGGAGCCTTGGTTCCATGTGGTTCCATTGTGTCCCGCTGGTCGCCTTGGTTCCATGAGTTTCCTTACTGTCACAATGCTCTCCATACTTCCATGAGGCCCTGCTTTGCCACAATGGTCCCCTTGTGTCCATCAGGCCGCACTGTGTCCCAATGGACGTATGGTTCCATGAGGTTCCGTGCTGTCCCCATGGTCTTCTTGAATCCGCAGTGTAACAATGGACCATTGGTTCCCTGCGGCCTGGCTGTGTCTCAATGGGCTCCTTGATTCCATGATTCCCCATGGTGTCACCATGGAGCCTTGTTTCTAGGAGGTTCTGTACTGTCACAATTGTCTCCTTGATCCCATGAGCCCCTGCAGTGTCACAATGGCTCCTTGGTTCCATGAGGAACACAAAAGCTTTGCATCAACACTGAGCTACAGCTGCTGAACACACCTGGGACTATATGCTTGCATCAAAAGAGGGCTTCAAGCTGAGAATGGCACCAGCAGCTTCCATCTGCAACAGAGAGGCAGGGAAAGGACAGGGACAGAGAATTCAGTGGAAAGACTGCGAGAATTCTGCTCCCACAGATCATTCCTGCTCACAGTGTCTCTTGTAGAAAGGGGACAGCATTGCAGGCAGCTTGGACTGAGCATGTGGGGTTTGTTGTTTAGGAAACCTGCTCAGGCTTTTCCATTCTTTCCCTACAAACAGGAAAACTTCTCCTGGGCCTGTGTGCAGGCAGAGCCCTGAGGAGAGCACGTGGCACATGGTGCAGTGGGCTGGGACAGCCAGCTGCAGAGCTGAAGGGAAGAAGCCCAAAGTGTCACAATGGCTCCTTGGCTTCATGTGCATCACCTGTGTCACAATGGTCTCCTTGATTCCATGAGGCCCCACTGGGTCACAATGGCTCCTTGCTTCCATGAGATTCCGCAATGTCACCATGGTCTCCTTCGATCCGCATTGTCATAATGGACAATTGGTTCCATGAGGCCCCGCTGTGTCACAATGGCCTCTTGGTTCCATAGGTTTTCTATTGTAACAAAGGACTCCTTGGTTCTAGGAGCTCCCCTGCTTTTTGCAGAGGTGTCTTTGGTTCCAACAAGGCCCCGCTGTGTCTCAGTGCACCCTGGCTTCCATGCGTATCTGGAGTATCACAAAGGCTCCTTGGTTCCACGAGGTCCTGCTGTGTCACAATGGATCCTGTGCGCCATGAGGCCCTACAAAGTCATCATGGAGCCTTGGTTCCATGTGGTTCCATTGTGTCCCAGTGGTCGCCTCGGTTCCATGAGTTTCCTTAGTGTCACAATGCTCTCCATGCTTCCATGATTCCCCACAATGTCACAATGCTCTCCATACTTCCATGAGGCCCTGCTTTGCCACAATGGTCCCCTTGTGTCCATGAGGCCCTGCTGTGTCCCAATGGACGTATGGTTCCATGAGGTTCCGTGCTGTCCCCATGGTCTTCTTGAATCCGCAGTGTAACAATGTACCATTGGTTCCCTGCGGCCTGGCTGTGTCTCAATGGGCTCCTTGATTCCATGATTCCCCATGGTGTCACCATGGAGCCTTGTTTCTAGGAGGTTCTGTACTGTCACAATTGTCTCCTTGATCCCATGAGCCCCTGCAGTGTCACAATGGCTCCTTGGTTCCATGAGGAACACAAAAGCTTTGCATCAACACTGAGCTACAGCTGCTGAACACACCTGGGAGCATGTGCTTGCATCAAAAGAGGGCTTCAAGCTGAGAATGGCACCAGCAGCTTCCATCTGCAACAGAGAGGCAGGGAAAGGACAGGGACAGAGAATTCAGTGGAAAGACTGCGACAATTCTGCTCCCACAGATCATTCCTGCTCACAGTGTCCCTTGTAGAAAGGGGACATCATTGCGGGCAGCCTGGAGTGAGCATGTGGGGTTTGTTGTTTAGGAAACCTGCTCAGGCTTTTCCATTCTTTCCTTACAAACAGGAAAACTTCTCCTGGGCCTGTGTGCAGGCAGAGCCCTGAGGAGAGCACGTGGCACATGGTGCAGTGGGCTGGGACAGCCAGCTGCAGAGCTGAAGGGAAGAAGCCCAAAGTGTCACAATGGCTCCTTGGCTTCATGTGCATCACCTGTGTCACAATGGTCTCCTTGATTCCATGAGGCCCCACTGGGTCACAATGGCTCCTTGCTTCCATGAGGTTCCGCAGTGTCACCATGGTCTCCTTCGATCCGCATTGTCATAATGGACAATTGGTTCCATGCGGCCCCGCTGTGTCACAATGGCCCCTTGGTTCCATAGGTTTTCTATTGTAACAATGGACTCCTTGGTTGTATGAGCTCCCCTGCTTTTTGCAGAGGTGTCTTTGGTTCCAACAATGTCCAGCTGTGTCTCAGTGCACCCTGGCTTCCATGCGCATCTGGAGTATCCCAAAGGCTCCTTGGTTCCACGCGCATCTGGAGTATCACAAAGACTCCTTGGTTCCACGAGGTCCTGCTGTGTCACAATGGATCCTGTGCGCCATGAGGCCCTACAAAGTCATCATGGAGCCTTGGTTCCATGTGGTTCCATTGTGTCCCAGTGGTCGCCTCGGTTCCATGAGTTTCCTTAGTGTCACAATGCTCTCCATGCTTCCATGATTCCCCACAATGTCACAATGCTCTCCATGCTTCCATGAGGCCCTGCTATGCCACAGTGGTCCCCTTGTGTCCATGAGGCCCTGCTGTGTCCCAATGGACGTATGGTTCCATGAGGTTCCGTGGTGTCCCCATGGTCTTCTTGAATCCGCAGTGTAACAATGGACCATTGGTTCCCTGCGGCCTGGCTGTGTCTCAATGGGCTCCTTGATTCCATGATTCCCCATGGTGTCACCATGGAGCCTTGTTTCTAGGAGGTTCTGTACTGTCACAATTGTCTCCTTGATCCCATGAGCCCCTGCAGTGTCACAATGGCTCCTTGGTTCCATGAGGAACACAAAAGCTTTGCATCAACACTGAGCTACAGCTGCTGAACCCACCTGGGAGCATGTGCTTGCATCAAAAGAGGGCTTCAAGCTGAGAATGGCACCAGCAGCTTCCATCTGCAACAGAGAGGCAGGGAAAGGACAGGGACAGAGAATTCAGTGGAAAGACTGCGACAATTCTGCTCCCACAGATCATTCCTGCTCACAGTGTCCCTTGTAGAAAGGGGACAGCATTGCAGGCAGCCTGGACTGAGCATGTGGGGTTTGTTGTTTAGGAAACCTGCTCAGGCTTTTCCATTCTTTCCTTACAAACAGGAAAACTTCTCCTGGGCCTGTGTGCAGGCAGAGCCCTGAGGAGAGCACGTGGCACATGGTGCAGTGGGCTGGGACAGCCAGCTGCAGAGCTGAAGGGAAGAAGCCCAAAGTGTCACAATGGCTCCTTGGCTTCATGTGCATCACCTGTGTCACAATGGTCTCCTTGATTCCATGAGGCCCCACTGGGTCACAATGGCTCCTTGCTTCCATGAGATTCCGCAATGTCACCATGGTCTCCTTCGATCCGCATTGTCATAATGGACAATTGGTTCCATGAGGCCCCGCTGTGTCACAATGGCCTCTTGGTTCCATAGGTTTTCTATTGTAACAATGGACTCCTTGGTTCTAGGAGCTCCCCTGCTTTTTGCAGAGGTGTCTTTGGTTCCAACAAGGCCCCGCTGTGTCTCAGTGCACCCTGGCTTCCATGCGTATCTGGAGTATCACAAAGGCTCCTTGGTTCCACGAGGTCCTGCTGTGTCACAATGGATCCTGTGCGCCATGAGGCCCTACAAAGTCATCATGGAGCCTTGGTTCCATGTGGTTCCATTGTGTCCCGCTGGTCGCCTTGGTTCCATGAGTTTCCTTACTGTCACAATGCTCTCCATACTTCCAAGAGGCCCTGCTTTGCCACAATGCTCCCCTTGTGTCCATGAGGCCCTGCTGTGTCCCAATGGACGTATGGTTCCATGAGGTTCCGTGCTGTCCCCATGGTCTTCTTGAATCCGCAGTGTAACAATGGACCATTGGTTCCCTGCGGCCTGGCTGTGTCTCAATGGGCTCCTTGATTCCATGATTCCCCATGGTGTCACCATGGAGCCTTGTTTCTAGGAGGTTCTGTACTGTCACAATTGTCTCCTTGATCCCATGAGCCCCTGCAGTGTCACAATGGCTCCTTGGTTCCATGAGGAACACAAAAGCTTTGCATCAACACTGAGCTACAGCTGCTGAACACACCTGGGACTATATGCTTGCATCAAAAGAGGGCTTCAAGCTGAGAATGGCACCAGCAGCTTCCATCTGCAACAGAGAGGCAGGGAAAGGACAGGGACAGAGAATTCAGTGGAAAGACTGCGACAATTCTGCTCCCACAGATCATTCCTGCTCACAGTGTCCCTTGTAGAAAGGGGACATCATTGCGGGCAGCCTGGACTGAGCATGTGGGGTTTGTTGTTTAGGAAACCTGCTCAGGCTTTTCCATTCTTTCCTTACAAACAGGAAAACTTCTCCTGGGCCTGTGTGCAGGCAGAGCCCTGAGGAGAGCACGTGGCACATGGTGCAGTGGGCTGGGACAGCCAGCTGCAGAGCTGAAGGGAAGAAGCCCAAAGTGTCACAATGGCTCCTTGGCTTCATGTGCATCACCTGTGTCACAATGGTCTCCTTGATTCCATGAGGCCCCACTGGGTCACAATGGCTCCTTGCTTCCATGAGGTTCCGCAGTGTCACCATGGTCTCCTTCGATCCGCATTGTCATAATGGACAATTGGTTCCATGCGGCCCCGCTGTGTCACAATGGCCCCTTGGTTCCATAGGTTTTCTATTGTAACAATGGACTCCTTGGTTGTATGAGCTCCCCTGCTTTTTGCAGAGGTGTCTTTGGTTCCAACAATGTCCAGCTGTGTCTCAGTGCACCCTGGCTTCCATGCGCATCTGGAGTATCCCAAAGGCTCCTTGGTTCCACGCGCATCTGGAGTATCACAAAGACTCCTTGGTTCCACGAGGTCCTGCTGTGTCACAATGGATCCTGTGCGCCATGAGGCCCTACAAAGTCATCATGGAGCCTTGGTTCCATGTGGTTCCATTGTGTCCCAGTGGTCGCCTCGGTTCCATGAGTTTCCTTAGTGTCACAATGCTCTCCATGCTTCCATGATTCCCCACAATGTCACAATGCTCTCCATACTTCCATGAGGCCCTGTTTGCCACAATGGTCCCCTTGTGTCCATGAGGCCCTGCTGTGTCCCAATGGACGTATGGTTCCATGAGGTTCCGTGCTGTCCCCATGGTCTTCTTGAATCCGCAGTGTAACAATGGACCATTGGTTCCCTGCGGCCTGGCTGTGTCTCAATGGGCTCCTTGATTCCATGATTCCCCATGGTGTCACCATGGAGCCTTGTTTCTAGGAGGTTCTGTACTGTCACAATTGTCTCCTTGATCCCATGAGCCCCTGCAGTGTCACAATGGCTCCTTGGTTCCATGAGGAACACAAAAGCTTTGCATCAACACTGAGCTACAGCTGCTGAACACACCTGGGAGCATGTGCTTGCATCAAAAGAGGGCTTCAAGCTGAGAATGGCACCAGCAGCTTCCATCTGCAACAGAGAGGCAGGGAAAGGACAGGGACAGAGAATTCAGTGGAAAGACTGCGAGAATTCTGCTCCCACAGATCATTCCTGCTCAGAGTGTCTCTTGTAGAAAGGGGACATCATTGCAGGCAGCTTGGACTGAGCATGTGGGGTTTGTTGTTTAGGAAACCTGCTCAGGCTTTTCCATTCTTTCCCTACAAACAGGAAAACTTCTCCTGGGCCTGTGTGCAGGCAGAGCCCTGAGGAGAGCACGTGGCACATGGTGCAGTGGGCTGGGACAGCCAGCTGCAGAGCTGAAGGGAAGAAGCCCAAAGTGTCACAATGGCTCCTTGGCTTCATGTGCATCACCTGTGTCACAATGGTCTCCTTGATTCCATGAGGCCCCACTGGGTCACAATGGCTCCTTGCTTCCATGAGATTCCGCAATGTCACCATGGTCTCCTTCGATCCGCATTGTCATAATGGACAATTGGTTCCATGAGGCCCCGCTGTGTCACAATGGCCTCTTGGTTCCATAGGTTTTCTATTGTAACAAAGGACTCCTTGGTTCTAGGAGCTCCCCTGCTTTTTGCAGAGGTGTCTTTGGTTCCAACAAGGCCCCGCTGTGTCTCAGTGCACCCTGGCTTCCATGCGTATCTGGAGTATCACAAAGGCTCCTTGGTTCCACGAGGTCCTGCTGTGTCACAATGGATCCTGTGCGCCATGAGGCCCTACAAAGTCATCATGGAGCCTTGGTTCCATGTGGTTCCATTGTGTCCCAGTGGTCGCCTCGGTTCCATGAGTTTCCTTAGTGTCACAATGCTCTCCATGCTTCCATGATTCCCCACAATGTCACAATGCTCTCCATACTTCCATGAGGCCCTGCTTTGCCACAATGCTCCCCTTGTGTCCATGAGGCGCTGCTGTGTCCCAATGGACGTATGGTTCCATGAGGTTCCGTGCTGTCCCCATGGTCTTCTTGAATCCGCAGTGTAACAATGGACCATTGGTTCCCTGCGGCCTGGCTGTGTCTCAATGGGCTCCTTGATTCCATGATTCCCCATGGTGTCACCATGGAGCCTTGTTTCTAGGAGGTTCTGTACTGTCACAATTGTCTCCTTGATCCCATGAGCCCCTGCAGTGTCACAATGGCTCCTTGGTTCCATGAGGAACACAAAAGCTTTGCATCAACACTGAGCTACAGCTGCGGAACACACCTGGGAGCATGTGCTTGCATCAAAAGAGGGCTTCAAGCTGAGAATGGCACCAGCAGCTTCCATCTGCAACAGAGAGGCAGGGAAAGGACAGGGACAGAGAATTCAGTGGAAAGACTGCGACAATTCTGCTCCCACAGATCATTCCTGCTCACAGTGTCCCTTGTAGAAAGGGGACATCATTGCGGGCAGCCTGGAGTGAGCATGTGGGGTTTGTTGTTTAGGAAACCTGCTCAGGCTTTTCCATTCTTTCCTTACAAACAGGAAAACTTCTCCTGGGCCTGTGTGCAGGCAGAGCCCTGAGGAGAGCACGTGGCACATGGTGCAGTGGGCTGGGACAGCCAGCTGCAGAGCTGAAGGGAAGAAGCCCAAAGTGTCACAATGGCTCCTTGGCTTCATGTGCATCACCTGTGTCACAATGGTCTCCTTGATTCCATGAGGCCCCACTGGGTCACAATGGCTCCTTGCTTCCATGAGATTCCGCAATGTCACCATGGTCTCCTTCGATCCGCATTGTCATAATGGACAATTGGTTCCATGCGGCCCCGCTGTGTCACAATGGCCTCTTGGTTCCATAGGTTTTCTATTGTAACAATGGACTCCTTGGTTCTAGGAGCTCCCCTGCTTTTTGCAGAGGTGTCTTTGGTTCCAACAAGGCCCCGCTGTGTCTCAGTGCACCCTGGCTTCCATGCGTATCTGGAGTATCACAAAGGCTCCTTGGTTCCATGAGGTCCTGCTGTGTCACAATGGATCCTGTGCGCCATGAGGCCCTACAAAGTCATCATGGAGCCTTGGTTCCATGTGGTTCCATTGTGTCCCGCTGGTCGCCTTGGTTCCATGAGTTTCCTTACTGTCACAATGCTCTCCATACTTCCATGAGGCCCTGCTTTGCCACAATGGTCCCCTTGTGTCCATGAGGCCCTGCTGTGTCCCAATGGACGTATGGTTCCATGAGGTTCCGTGCTGTCCCCATGGTCTTCTTGAATCCGCAGTGTAACAATGGACCATTGGTTCCCTGCGGCCTGGCTGTGTCTCAATGGGCTCCTTGATTCCATGATTCCCCATGGTGTCACCATGGAGCCTTGTTTCTAGGAGGTTCTGTACTGTCACAATTGTCTCCTTGATCCCATGAGCCCCTGCAGTGTCACAATGGCTCCTTGGTTCCATGAGGAACACAAAAGCTTTGCATCAACACTGAACAACAGCTGCTGAACACACCTGGGAGCATGTGCTTGCATCAAAAGAGGGCTTCAAGCTGAGAATGGCACCGGCAGCTTCCATCTGCAACAGAGAGGCAGGGAAAGGACAGGGACAGAGAATTCAGTGGAAAGACTGCGACAATTCTGCTCCCACAGATCATTCCTGCTCACAGTGTCCCTTGTAGAAAGGGGACATCATTGCGGGCAGCCTGGACTGAGCATGTGGGGTTTGTTGTTTAGGAAACCATGTCAGGCTTTTCCATTCTTTCCTTACAAACAGGAAAACTTCTCCTGGGCCTGTGTGCAGGCAGAGCCCTGAGGAGAGCACGTGGCACATGGTGCAGTGGGCTGGGACAGCCAGCTGCAGAGCTGAAGGGAAGAAGCCCAAAGTGTCACAATGGCTCCTTGGCTTCATGTGCATCACCTGTGTCACAATGGTCTCCTTGATTCCATGAGGCCCCACTGGGTCACAATGGCTCCTTGCTTCCATGAGGTTCCGCAGTGTCACCATGGTCTCCTTCGATCCGCATTGTCATAATGGACAATTGGTTCCATGCGGCCCCGCTGTGTCACAATGGCCCCTTGGTTCCATAGGTTTTCTATTGTAACAATGGACTCCTTGGTTGTATGAGCTCCCCTGCTTTTTGCACAGGTGTCTTTGGTTCCAACAAGGTCCAGCTGTGTCTCAGTGCACCCTGGCTTCCATGCGCATCTGGAGTATCCCAAAGGCTCCTTGGTTCCACGCGCATCTGGAGTATCACAAAGACTCCTTGGTTCCACGAGGTCCTGCTGTGTCACAATGGATCCTGTGCACCATGAGGCCCTACAAAGTCATCATGGAGCCTTGGTTCCATGTGGTTCCATTGTGTCCCAGTGGTCGCCTTGGTTCCATGAGTTTCCTTAGTGTCACAATGCTCTCCATGCTTCCATGATTCCCCACAATGTCACAATGCTCTCCATACTTCCATGAGGCCCTGTTTGCCACAATGGTCCCCTTGTGTCCATGAGGCCCTGCTGTGTCCCAATGGACGTATGGTTCCATGAGGTTCCGTGCTGTCCCCATGGTCTTCTTGAATCCGCAGTGTAACAATGGACCATTGGTTCCCTGCGGCCTGGCTGTGTCTCAATGGGCTCCTTGATTCCATGATTCCCCATGGTGTCACCATGGAGCCTTGTTTCTAGGAGGTTCTGTACTGTCACAATTGTCTCCTTGATCCCATGAGCCCCTGCAGTGTCACAATGGCTCCTTGGTTCCATGAGGAACACAAAAGCTTTGCATCAACACTGAGCTACAGCTGCTGAACACACCTGGGAGCATGTGCTTGCATCAAAAGAGGGCTTCAAGCTGAGAATGGCACCAGCAGCTTCCATCTGCAACAGAGAGGCAGGGAAAGGACAGGGACAGAGAATTCAGTGGAAAGACTGCGAGAATTCTGCTCCCACAGATCATTCCTGCTCACAGTGTCTCTTGTAGAAAGGGGACAGCATTGCAGGCAGCTTGGACTGAGCATGTGGGGTTTGTTGTTTAGGAAACCTGCTCAGGCTTTTCCATTCTTTCCCTACAAACAGGAAAACTTCTCCTGGGCCTGTGTGCAGGCAGAGCCCTGAGGAGAGCACGTGGCACATGGTGCAGTGGGCTGGGACAGCCAGCTGCAGAGCTGAAGGGAAGAAGCCCAAAGTGTCACAATGGCTCCTTGGCTTCATGTGCATCACCTGTGTCACAATGGTCTCCTTGATTCCATGAGGCCCCACTGGGTCACAATGGCTCCTTGCTTCCATGAGATTCCGCAATGTCACCATGGTCTCCTTCGATCCGCATTGTCATAATGGACAATTGGTTCCATGAGGCCCCGCTGTGTCACAATGGCCTCTTGGTTCCATAGGTTTTCTATTGTAACAATGGACTCCTTGGTTCTAGGAGCTCCCCTGCTTTTTGCAGAGGTGTCTTTGGTTCCAACAAGGCCCCGCTGTGTCTCAGTGCACCCTGGCTTCCATGCGTATCTGGAGTATCACAAAGGCTCCTTGGTTCCACGAGGTCCTGCTGTGTCACAATGGATCCTGTGCGCCATGAGGCCCTACAAAGTCATCATGGAGCCTTGGTTCCATGTGGTTCCATTGTGTCCCAGTGGTCGCCTCGGTTCCATGAGTTTCCTTAGTGTCACAATGCTCTCCATGCTTCCATGATTCCCCACAATGTCACAATGCTCTCCATACTTCCATGAGGCCCTGCTTTGCCACAATGCTCCCCTTGTGTCCATGAGGCCCTGCTGTGTCCCAATGGACGTATGGTTCCATGAGGTTCCGTGCTGTCCCCATGGTCTTCTTGAATCCGCAGTGTAACAATGGACCATTGGTTCCCTGCGGCCTGGCTGTGTCTCAATGGGCTCCTTGATTCCATGATTCCCCATGGTGTCACCATGGAGCCTTGTTTCTAGGAGGTTCTGTACTGTCACAATTGTCTCCTTGATCCCATGAGCCCCTGCAGTGTCACAATGGCTCCTTGGTTCCATGAGGAACACAAAAGCTTTGCATCAACACTGAGCTACAGCTGCTGAACACACCTGGGACTATATGCTTGCATCAAAAGAGGGCTTCAAGCTGAGAATGGCACCAGCAGCTTCCATCTGCAACAGAGAGGCAGGGAAAGGACAGGGACAGAGAATTCAGTGGAAAGACTGCGACAATTCTGCTCCCACAAATCATTCCTGCTCACAGTGTCCCTTGTAGAAAGGGGACATCATTGCGGGCAGCCTGGACTGAGCATGTGGGGTTTGTTGTTTAGGAAACCTGCTCAGGCTTTTCCATTCTTTCCTTACAAACAGGAAAACTTCTCCTGGGCCTGTGTGCAGGCAGAGCCCTGAGGAGAGCACGTGGCACATGGTGCAGTGGGCTGGGACAGCCAGCTGCAGAGCTGAAGGGAAGAAGCCCAAAGTGTCACAATGGCTCCTTGGCTTCATGTGCATCACCTGTGTCACAATGGTCTCCTTGATTCCATGAGGCCCCACTGGGTCACAATGGCTCCTTGCTTCCATGAGGTTCCGCAGTGTCACCATGGTCTCCTTCGATCCGCATTGTCATAATGGACAATTGGTTCCATGCGGCCCCGCTGTGTCACAATGGCCCCTTGGTTCCATAGGTTTTCTATTGTAACAATGGACTCCTTGGTTGTATGAGCTCCCCTACTTTTTGCAGAGGTGTCTTTGGTTCCAACAATGTCCAGCTGTGTCTCAGTGCACCCTGGCTTCCATGCGCATCTGGAGTATCCCAAAGGCTCCTTGGTTCCACGCGCATCTGGAGTATCACAAAGACTCCTTGGTTCCACGAGGTCCTGCTGTGTCACAATGGATCCTGTGCGCCATGAGGCCCTACAAAGTCATCATGGAGCCTTGGTTCCATGTGGTTCCATTGTGTCCCAGTGGTCGCCTCGGTTCCATGAGTTTCCTTAGTGTCACAATGCTCTCCATGCTTCCATGATTCCCCACAATGTCACAATGCTCTCCATACTTCCATGAGGCCCTGTTTGCCACAGTGGTCCCCTTGTGTCCATGAGGCCCTGCTGTGTCCCAATGGACGTATGGTTCCATGAGGTTCCGTGCTGTCCCCATGGTCTTCTTGAATCCGCAGTGTAACAATGGACCATTGGTTCCCTGCGGCCTGGTTGTGTCTCAATGGGCTCCTTGATTCCATGATTCCCCATGGTGTCACCATGGAGCCTTGTTTCTAGGAGGTTCTGTACTGTCACAATTGTCTCCTTGATCCCATGAGCCCCTGCAGTGTCACAATGGCTCCTTGGTTCCATGAGGAACACAAAAGCTTTGCATCAACACTGAGCTACAGCTGCTGAACACACCTGGGAGCATGTGCTTGCATCAAAAGAGGGCTTCAAGCTGAGAATGGCACCAGCAGCTTCCATCTGCAACAGAGAGGCAGGGAAAGGACAGGGACAGAGAATTCAGTGGAAAGACTGCGAGAATTCTGCTCCCACAGATCATTCCTGCTCACAGTGTCCCTTGTAGAAAGGGGACATCATTGCGGGCAGCCTGGACTGAGCATGTGGGGTTTGTTGTTTAGGAAACCATGTCAGGCTTTTCCATTCTTTCCTTACAAACAGGAAAACTTCTCCTGGGCCTGTGTGCAGGCAGAGCCCT
This sequence comes from Coloeus monedula, assembly GCF_965178545.1. Taxonomy (NCBI): domain Eukaryota; kingdom Metazoa; phylum Chordata; class Aves; order Passeriformes; family Corvidae; genus Coloeus; species Coloeus monedula. The sequence continues at coordinate 1,217,868 of NC_138815.1, read as the reverse complement.
GAGGAGAGCACGTGGCACATGGTGCAGTGGGCTGGGACAGCCAGCTGCAGAGCTGAAGGGAAGAAGCCCAAAGTGTCACAATGGCTCCTTGGCTTCATGTGCATCACCTGTGTCACAATGGTCTCCTTGATTCCATGAGGCCCCACTGGGTCACAATGGCTCCTTGCTTCCATGAGATTCCGCAATGTCACCATGGTCTCCTTCGATCCGCATTGTCATAATGGACAATTGGTTCCATGAGGCCCCGCTGTGTCACAATGGCCTCTTGGTTCCATAGGTTTTCTATTGTAACAATGGACTCCTTGGTTCTAGGAGCTCCCCTGCTTTTTGCAGAGGTGTCTTTGGTTCCAACAAGGCCCCGCTGTGTCTCAGTGCACCCTGGCTTCCATGCGTATCTGGAGTATCCCAAAGGCTCCTTGGTTCCACGAGGTCCTGCTGTGTCACAATGGATCCTGTGCGCCATGAGGCCCTACAAAGTCATCATGGAGCCTTGGTTCCATGTGGTTCCATTGTGTCCCAGTGGTCGCCTCGGTTCCATGAGTTTCCTTAGTGTCACAATGCTCTCCATGCTTCCATGATTCCCCACAATGTCACAATGCTCTCCATACTTCCATGAGGCCCTGCTTTGCCACAATGCTCCCCTTGTGTCCATGAGGCGCTGCTGTGTCCCAATGGACGTATGGTTCCATGAGGTTCCGTGCTGTCCCCATGGTCTTCTTGAATCCGCAGTGTAACAATGGACCATTGGTTCCCTGCGGCCTGGCTGTGTCTCAATGGGCTCCTTGATTCCATGATTCCCCATGGTGTCACCATGGAGCCTTGTTTCTAGGAGGTTCTGTACTGTCACAATTGTCTCCTTGATCCCATGAGCCCCTGCAGTGTCACAATGGCTCCTTGGTTCCATGAGGAACACAAAAGCTTTGCATCAACACTGAGCTACAGCTGCTGAACACACCTGGGAGCATGTGCTTGCATCAAAAGAGGGCTTCAAGCTGAGAATGGCACCAGCAGCTTCCATCTGCAACAGAGAGGCAGGGAAAGGACAGGGACAGAGAATTCAGTGGAAAGACTGCGACAATTCTGCTCCCACAGATCATTCCTGCTCACAGTGTCCCTTGTAGAAAGGGGACATCATTGCAGGCAGCCTGGAGTGAGCATGTGGGGTTTGTTGTTTAGGAAACCTGCTCAGGCTTTTCCATTCTTTCCTTAGAAACAGGAAAACTTCTCCTGGGCCTGTGTGCAGGCAGAGCCCTGAGGAGAGCACGTGGCACATGGTGCAGTGGGCTGGGACAGCCAGCTGCAGAGCTGAAGGGAAGAAGCCCAAAGTGTCACAATGGCTCCTTGGCTTCGTGTGCATCACCTGTGTCACAATGGTCTCCTTGATTCCATGAGGCCCCACTGGGTCACAATGGCTCCTTGCTTCCATGAGATTCCGCAATGTCACCATGGTCTCCTTCGATCCGCATTGTCATAATGGACAATTGGTTCCATGAGGCCCCGCTGTGTCACAATGGCCTCTTGGTTCCATAGGTTTTCTATTGTAACAAAGGACTCCTTGGTTCTAGGAGCTCCCCTGCTTTTTGCAGAGGTGTCTTTGGTTCCAACAAGGCCCCGCTGTGTCTCAGTGCACCCTGGCTTCCATGCGTATCTGGAGTATCACAAAGGCTCCTTGGTTCCACGAGGTCCTGCTGTGTCACAATGGATCCTGTGCGCCATGAGGCCCTACAAAGTCATCATGGAGCCTTGGTTCCATGTGGTTCCATTGTGTCCCGCTGGTCGCCTTGGTTCCATGAGTTTCCTTACTGTCACAATGCTCTCCATACTTCCATGAGGCCCTGCTTTGCCACAATGGTCCCCTTGTGTCCATGAGGCCCTGCTGTGTCCCAATGGACGTATGGTTCCATGAGGTTCCGTGCTGTCCCCATGGTCTTCTTGAATCCGCAGTGTAACAATGGACCATTGGTTCCCTGCGGCCTGGCTGTGTCTCAATGGGCTCCTTGATTCCATGATTCCCCATGGTGTCACCATGGAGCCTTGTTTCTAGGAGGTTCTGTACTGTCACAATTGTCTCCTTGATCCCATGAGCCCCTGCAGTGTCACAATGGCTCCTTGGTTCCATGAGGAACACAAAAGCTTTGCATCAACACTGAGCTACAGCTGCTGAACACACCTGGGAGCATGTGCTTGCATCAAAAGAGGGCTTCAAGCTGAGAATGGCACCAGCAGCTTCCATCTGCAACAGAGAGGCAGGGAAAGGACAGGGACAGAGAATTCAGTGGAAAGACTGCGACAATTCTGCTCCCACAGATCATTCCTGCTCACAGTGTCCCTTGTAGAAAGGGGACATCATTGCGGGCAGCCTGGACTGAGCATGTGGGGTTTGTTGTTTAGGAAACCTGCTCAGGCTTTTCCATTCTTTCCTTACAAACAGGAAAACTTCTCCTGGGCCTGTGTGCAGGCAGAGCCCTGAGGAGAGCACGTGGCACATGGTGCAGTGGGCTGGGACAGCCAGCTGCAGAGCTGAAGGGAAGAAGCCCAAAGTGTCACAATGGCTCCTTGGCTTCATGTGCATCACCTGTGTCACAATGGTCTCCTTGATTCCATGAGGCCCCACTGGGTCACAATGGCTCCTTGCTTCCATGAGGTTCCGCAGTGTCACCATGGTCTCCTTCGATCCGCATTGTCATAATGGACAATTGGTTCCATGCGGCCCCGCTGTGTCACAATGGCCCCTTGGTTCCATAGGTTTTCTATTGTAACAATGGACTCCTTGGTTGTATGAGCTCCCCTGCTTTTTGCAGAGGTGTCTTTGGTTCCAACAAGGTCCAGCTGTGTCTCAGTGCACCCTGGCTTCCATGCGCATCTGGAGTATCCCAAAGGCTCCTTGGTTCCACGCGCATCTGGAGTATCACAAAGACTCCTTGGTTCCACGAGGTCCTGCTGTGTCACAATGGATCCTGTGCGCCATGAGGCCCTACAAAGTCATCATGGAGCCTTGGTTCCATGTGGTTCCATTGTGTCCCAGTGGTCGCCTCGGTTCCATGAGTTTCCTTAGTGTCACAATGCTCTCCATGCTTCCATGATTCCCCACAATGTCACAATGCTCTCCATGCTTCCATTAGGCCCTGCTATGCCACAGTGGTCCCCTTGTGTCCATGAGGCCCTGCTGTGTCCCAATGGACGTATGGTTCCATGAGGTTCCGTGCTGTCCCCATGGTCTTCTTGAATCCGCAGTGTAACAATGGACCATTGGTTCCCTGCGGCCTGGCTGTGTCTCAATGGGCTCCTTGATTCCATGATTCCCCATGGTGTCACCATGGAGCCTTGTTTCTAGGAGGTTCTGTACTGTCACAATTGTCTCCTTGATCCCATGAGCCCCTGCAGTGTCACAATGGCTCCTTGGTTCCATGAGGAACACAAAAGCTTTGCATCAACACTGAGCTACAGCTGCTGAACCCACCTGGGAGCATGTGCTTGCATCAAAAGAGGGCTTCAAGCTGAGAATGGCACCAGCAGCTTCCATCTGCAACAGAGAGGCAGGGAAAGGACAGGGACAGAGAATTCAGTGGAAAGACTGCGAGAATTCTGCTCCCACAGATCATTCCTGCTCACAGTGTCCCTTGTAGAAAGGGGACATCATTGCAGGCAGCCTGGAGTGAGCATGTGGGGTTTGTTGTTTAGGAAACCTGCTCAGGCTTTTCCATTCTTTCCTTACAAACAGGAAAACTTCTCCTGGGCCTGTGTGCAGGCAGAGCCCTGAGGAGAGCACGTGGCACATGGTGCAGTGGGCTGGGACAGCCAGCTGCAGAGCTGAAGGGAAGAAGCCCAAAGTGTCACAATGGCTCCTTGGCTTCATGTGCATCACCTGTGTCACAATGGTCTCCTTGATTCCATGAGGCCCCACTGGGTCACAATGGCTCCTTGCTTCCATGAGATTCCGCAATGTCACCATGGTCTCCTTCGATCCGCATTGTCATAATGGACAATTGGTTCCATGAGGCCCCGCTGTGTCACAATGGCCTCTTGGTTCCATAGGTTTTCTATTGTAACAATGGACTCCTTGGTTCTAGGAGCTCCCCTGCTTTTTGCAGAGGTGTCTTTGGTTCCAACAAGGCCCCGCTGTGTCTCAGTGCACCCTGGCTTCCATGCGTATCTGGAGTATCACAAAGGCTCCTTGGTTCCACGAGGTCCTGCTGTGTCACAATGGATCCTGTGCGCCATGAGGCCCTACAAAGTCATCATGGAGCCTTGGTTCCATGTGGTTCCATTGTGTCCCGCTGGTCGCCTTGGTTCCATGAGTTTCCTTACTGTCACAATGCTCTCCATACTTCCATGAGGCCCTGCTTTGCCACAATGGTCCCCTTGTGTCCATCAGGCCGCACTGTGTCCCAATGGACGTATGGTTCCATGAGGTTCCGTGCTGTCCCCATGGTCTTCTTGAATCCGCAGTGTAACAATGGACCATTGGTTCCCTGCGGCCTGGCTGTGTCTCAATGGGCTCCTTGATTCCATGATTCCCCATGGTGTCACCATGGAGCCTTGTTTCTAGGAGGTTCTGTACTGTCACAATTGTCTCCTTGATCCCATGAGCCCCTGCAGTGTCACAATGGCTCCTTGGTTCCATGAGGAACACAAAAGCTTTGCATCAACACTGAGCTACAGCTGCTGAACACACCTGGGACTATATGCTTGCATCAAAAGAGGGCTTCAAGCTGAGAATGGCACCAGCAGCTTCCATCTGCAACAGAGAGGCAGGGAAAGGACAGGGACAGAGAATTCAGTGGAAAGACTGCGACAATTCTGCTCCCACAGATCATTCCTGCTCACAGTGTCTCTTGTAGAAAGGGGACAGCATTGCAGGCAGCTTGGACTGAGCATGTGGGGTTTGTTGTTTAGGAAACCATGTCAGGCTTTTCCATTCTTTCCCTACAAACAGGAAAACTTCTCCTGGGCCTGTGTGCAGGCAGAGCCCTGAGGAGAGCACGTGGCACATGGTGCAGTGGGCTGGGACAGCCAGCTGCAGAGCTGAAGGGAAGAAGCCCAAAGTGTCACAATGGCTCCTTGGCTTCATGTGCATCACCTGTGTCACAATGGTCTCCTTGATTCCATGAGGCCCCACTGGGTCACAATGGCTCCTTGCTTCCATGAGATTCCGCAATGTCACCATGGTCTCCTTCGATCCGCATTGTCATAATGGACAATTGGTTCCATGAGGCCCCGCTGTGTCACAATGGCCTCTTGGTTCCATAGGTTTTCTATTGTAACAAAGGACTCCTTGGTTCTAGGAGCTCCCCTGCTTTTTGCAGAGGTGTCTTTGGTTCCAACAAGGCCCCGCTGTGTCTCAGTGCACCCTGGCTTCCATGCGTATCTGGAGTATCCCAAAGGCTCCTTGGTTCCACGAGGTCCTGCTGTGTCACAATGGATCCTGTGCGCCATGAGGCCCTACAAAGTCATCATGGAGCCTTGGTTCCATGTGGTTCCATTGTGTCCCAGTGGTCGCCTCGGTTCCATGAGTTTCCTTAGTGTCACAATGCTCTCCATGCTTCCATGATTCCCCACAATGTCACAATGCTCTCCATACTTCCATGAGGCCCTGCTTTGCCACAATGGTCCCCTTGTGTCCATGAGGCCCTGCTGTGTCCCAATGGACGTATGGTTCCATGAGGTTCCGTGCTGTCCCCATGGTCTTCTTGAATCCGCAGTGTAACAATGGACCATTGGTTCCCTGCGGCCTGGCTGTGTCTCAATGGGCTCCTTGATTCCATGATTCCCCATGGTGTCACCATGGAGCCTTGTTTCTAGGAGGTTCTGTACTGTCACAATTGTCTCCTTGATCCCATGAGCCCCTGCAGTGTCACAATGGCTCCTTGGTTCCATGAGGAACACAAAAGCTTTGCATCAACACTGAGCTACAGCTGCTGAACACACCTGGGAGCATGTGCTTGCATCAAAAGAGGGCTTCAAGCTGAGAATGGCACCAGCAGCTTCCATCTGCAACAGAGAGGCAGGGAAAGGACAGGGACAGAGAATTCAGTGGAAAGACTGCGACAATTCTGCTCCCACAGATCATTCCTGCTCACAGTGTCCCTTGTAGAAAGGGGACATCATTGCGGGCAGCCTGGACTGAGCATGTGGGGTTTGTTGTTTAGGAAACCTGCTCAGGCTTTTCCATTCTTTCCTTAGAAACAGGAAAACTTCTCCTGGGCCTGTGTGCAGGCAGAGCCCTGAGGAGAGCACGTGGCACATGGTGCAGTGGGCTGGGACAGCCAGCTGCAGAGCTGAAGGGAAGAAGCCCAAAGTGTCACAATGGCTCCTTGGCTTCATGTGCATCACCTGTGTCACAATGGTCTCCTTGATTCCATGAGGCCCCACTGGGTCACAATGGCTCCTTGCTTCCATGAGGTTCCGCAGTGTCACCATGGTCTCCTTCGATCCGCATTGTCATAATGGACAATTGGTTCCATGCGGCCCCGCTGTGTCACAATGGCCCCTTGGTTCCATAGGTTTTCTATTGTAACAATGGACTCCTTGGTTGTATGAGCTCCCCTGCTTTTTGCAGAGGTGTCTTTGGTTCCAACAATGTCCAGCTGTGTCTCAGTGCACCCTGGCTTCCATGCGCATCTGGAGTATCCCAAAGGCTCCTTGGTTCCACGCGCATCTGGAGTATCACAAAGACTCCTTGGTTCCACGAGGTCCTGCTGTGTCACAATGGATCCTGTGCGCCATGAGGCCCTACAAAGTCATCATGGAGCCTTGGTTCCATGTGGTTCCATTGTGTCCCAGTGGTCGCCTCGGTTCCATGAGTTTCCTTAGTGTCACAATGCTCTCCATGCTTCCATGATTCCCCACAATGTCACAATGCTCTCCATGCTTCCATGAGGCCCTGCTATGCCACAGTGGTCCCCTTGTGTCCATGAGGCCCTGCTGTGTCCCAATGGACGTATGGTTCCATGAGGTTCCGTGCTGTCCCCATGGTCTTCTTGAATCCGCAGTGTAACAATGGACCATTGGTTCCCTGCGGCCTGGCTGTGTCTCAATGGGCTCCTTGATTCCATGATTCCCCATGGTGTCACCATGGAGCCTTGTTTCTAGGAGGTTCTGTACTGTCACAATTGTCTCCTTGATCCCATGAGCCCCTGCAGTGTCACAATGGCTCCTTGGTTCCATGAGGAACACAAAAGCTTTGCATCAACACTGAGCTACAGCTGCTGAACCCACCTGGGAGCATGTGCTTGCATCAAAAGAGGGCTTCAAGCTGAGAATGGCACCAGCAGCTTCCATCTGCAACAGAGAGGCAGGGAAAGGACAGGGACAGAGAATTCAGTGGAAAGACTGCGACAATTCTGCTCCCACAGATCATTCCTGCTCACAGTGTCCCTTGTAGAAAGGGGACAGCATTGCAGGCAGCCTGGACTGAGCATGTGGGGTTTGTTGTTTAGGAAACCTGCTCAGGCTTTTCCATTCTTTCCTTACAAACAGGAAAACTTCTCCTGGGCCTGTGTGCAGGCAGAGCCCTGAGGAGAGCACGTGGCACATGGTGCAGTGGGCTGGGACAGCCAGCTGCAGAGCTGAAGGGAAGAAGCCCAAAGTGTCACAATGGCTCCTTGGCTTCATGTGCATCACCTGTGTCACAATGGTCTCCTTGATTCCATGAGGCCCCACTGGGTCACAATGGCTCCTTGCTTCCATGAGATTCCGCAATGTCACCATGGTCTCCTTCGATCCGCATTGTCATAATGGACAATTGGTTCCATGAGGCCCCGCTGTGTCACAATGGCCTCTTGGTTCCATAGGTTTTCTATTGTAACAATGGACTCCTTGGTTCTAGGAGCTCCCCTGCTTTTTGCAGAGGTGTCTTTGGTTCCAACAAGGCCCCGCTGTGTCTCAGTGCACCCTGGCTTCCATGCGTATCTGGAGTATCACAAAGGCTCCTTGGTTCCACGAGGTCCTGCTGTGTCACAATGGATCCTGTGCGCCATGAGGCCCTACAAAGTCATCATGGAGCCTTGGTTCCATGTGGTTCCATTGTGTCCCGCTGGTCGCCTTGGTTCCATGAGTTTCCTTACTGTCACAATGCTCTCCATACTTCCAAGAGGCCCTGCTTTGCCACAATGGTCCCCTTGTGTCCATCAGGCCGCACTGTGTCCCAATGGACGTATGGTTCCATGAGGTTCCGTGCTGTCCCCATGGTCTTCTTGAATCCGCAGTGTAACAATGGACCATTGGTTCCCTGCGGCCTGGCTGTGTCTCAATGGGCTCCTTGATTCCATGATTCCCCATGGTGTCACCATGGAGCCTTGTTTCTAGGAGGTTCTGTACTGTCACAATTGTCTCCTTGATCCCATGAGCCCCTGCAGTGTCACAATGGCTCCTTGGTTCCATGAGGAACACAAAAGCTTTGCATCAACACTGAGCTACAGCTGCTGAACACACCTGGGACTATATGCTTGCATCAAAAGAGGGCTTCAAGCTGAGAATGGCACCAGCAGCTTCCATCTGCAACAGAGAGGCAGGGAAAGGACAGGGACAGAGAATTCAGTGGAAAGACTGCGAGAATTCTGCTCCCACAGATCATTCCTGCTCAGAGTGTCTCTTGTAGAAAGGGGACATCATTGCAGGCAGCTTGGACTGAGCATGTGGGGTTTGTTGTTTAGGAAACCTGCTCAGGCTTTTCCATTCTTTCCCTACAAACAGGAAAACTTCTCCTGGGCCTGTGTGCAGGCAGAGCCCTGAGGAGAGCACGTGGCACATGGTGCAGTGGGCTGGGACAGCCAGCTGCAGAGCTGAAGGGAAGAAGCCCAAAGTGTCACAATGGCTCCTTGGCTTCATGTGCATCACCTGTGTCACAATGGTCTCCTTGATTCCATGAGGCCCCACTGGGTCACAATGGCTCCTTGCTTCCATGAGATTCCGCAATGTCACCATGGTCTCCTTCGATCCGCATTGTCATAATGGACAATTGGTTCCATGAGGCCCCGCTGTGTCACAATGGCCTCTTGGTTCCATAGGTTTTCTATTGTAACAAAGGACTCCTTGGTTCTAGGAGCTCCCCTGCTTTTTGCAGAGGTGTCTTTGGTTCCAACAAGGCCCCGCTGTGTCTCAGTGCACCCTGGCTTCCATGCGTATCTGGAGTATCCCAAAGGCTCCTTGGTTCCACGAGGTCCTGCTGTGTCACAATGGATCCTGTGCGCCATGAGGCCCTACAAAGTCATCATGGAGCCTTGGTTCCATGTGGTTCCATTGTGTCCCAGTGGTCGCCTCGGTTCCATGAGTTTCCTTAGTGTCACAATGCTCTCCATGCTTCCATGATTCCCCACAATGTCACAATGCTCTCCATACTTCCATGAGGCCCTGCTTTGCCACAATGCTCCCCTTGTGTCCATGAGGCCCTGCTGTGTCCCAATGGACGTATGGTTCCATGAGGTTCCGTGCTGTCCCCATGGTCTTCTTGAATCCGCAGTGTAACAATGGACCATTGGTTCCCTGCGGCCTGGCTGTGTCTCAATGGGCTCCTTGATTCCATGATTCCCCATGGTGTCACCATGGAGCCTTGTTTCTAGGAGGTTCTGTACTGTCACAATTGTCTCCTTCATCCCATGAGCCCCTGCAGTGTCACAATGGCTCCTTGGTTCCATGAGGAACACAAAAGCTTTGCATCAACACTGAGCTACAGCTGCTGAACACACCTGGGACTATATGCTTGCATCAAAAGAGGGCTTCAAGCTGAGAATGGCACCAGCAGCTTCCATCTGCAACAGAGAGGCAGGGAAAGGACAGGGACAGAGAATTCAGTGGAAAGACTGCGACAATTCTGCTCCCACAGATCATTCCTGCTCACAGTGTCTCTTGTAGAAAGGGGACAGCATTGCAGGCAGCCTGGACTGAGCATGTGAGGTTTGTTGTTTAGGAAACCATGTCAGGCTTTTCCATTCTTTCCCTACAAACAGGAAAACTTCTCCTGGGCCTGTGTGCAGGCAGAGCCCTGAGGAGAGCACGTGGCACATGGTGCAGTGGGCTGGGACAGCCAGCTGCAGAGCTGAAGGGAAGAAGCCCAAAGTGTCACAATGGCTCCTTGGCTTCATGTGCATCACCTGTGTCACAATGGTCTCCTTGATTCCATGAGGCCCCACTGGGTCACAATGGCTCCTTGCTTCCATGAGGTTCCGCAGCGTGAGCATGCTCTCCTTCGATCCGCATTGTCATAATGGACAATTGCTTCCATGTGGCCCCGCTGTGTCACAATGGCCCCTTGGTTCCATAGGTTTTCTATTGTAACAATGGACTCCTTGGTTCTAGGAGCTCCCCTGCTTTTTGCAGAGGTGTCTTTGGTTCCAACAAGGCCCCGCTGTGTCTCAGTGCACCCTGGCTTCCATGCGTATCTGGAGTATCACAAAGGCTCCTTGGTTCCACGAGGTCCTGCTGTGTCACAATGGATCCTGTGCGCCATGAGGCCCTACAAAGTCATCATGGAGCCTTGGTTCCATGTGGTTCCATTGTGTCCCAGTGGTCGCCTCGGTTCCATGAGTTTCCTTAGTGTCACAATGCTCTCCATGCTTCCATGATTCCCCACAATGTCACAATGCTCTCCATACTTCCATGAGGCCCTGCTTTGCCACAATGGTCCCCTTGTGTCCATGAGGCCCTGCTGTGTCCCAATGGACGTATGGTTCCATGAGGTTCCGTGGTGTCCCCATGGTCTTCTTGAATCCGCAGTGTAACAATGGACCATTGGTTCCCTGCGGCCTGGCTGTGTCTCAATGGGCTCCTTGATTCCATGATTCCCCACGGTGTCACCATGGAGCCTTGTTTCTAGGAGGTTCTGTACTGTCACAATTGTCTCCTTGATCCCATGAGCCCCTGCAGTGTCACAATGGCTCCTTGGTTCCATGAGGAACACAAAAGCTTTGCATCAACACTGAGCTACAGCTGCTGAACCCACCTGGGAGCATGTGCTTGCATCAAAAGAGGGCTTCAAGCTGAGAATGGCACCAGCAGCTTCCATCTGCAACAGAGAGGCAGGGAAAGGACAGGGACAGAGAATTCAGTGGAAAGACTGCGAGAATTCTGCTCCCACAGATCATTCCTGCTCACAGTGTCCCTTGTAGAAAGGGGACAGCATTGCAGGCAGCCTGGAGTGAGCATGTGGGGTTTGTTGTTTAGGAAACCATGTCAGGCTTTTCCATTCTTTCCCTACAAACAGGAAAACTTCTCCTGGGCCTGTGTGCAGGCAGAGCCCTGAGGAGAGCACGTGGCACATGGTGCAGTGGGCTGGGACAGCCAGCTGCAGAGCTGAAGGGAAGAAGCCCAAAGTGTCACAATGGCTCCTTGGCTTCATGTGCATCACCTGTGTCACAATGGTCTCCTTGATTCCATGAGGCCCCACTGGGTCACAATGGCTCCTTGCTTCCATGAGATTCCGCAATGTCACCATGGTCTCCTTCGATCCGCATTGTCATAATGGACAATTGGTTCCATGCGGCCCCGCTGTGTCACAATGGCCTCTTGGTTCCATAGGTTTTCTATTGTAACAATGGACTCCTTGGTTCTAGGAGCTCCCCTGCTTTTTGCAGAGGTGTCTTTGGTTCCAACAAGGCCCCGCTGTGTCTCAGTGCACCCTGGCTTCCATGCGTATCTGGAGTATCACAAAGGCTCCTTGGTTCCATGAGGTCCTGCTGTGTCACAATGGATCCTGTGCGCCATGAGGCCCTACAAAGTCATCATGGAGCCTTGGTTCCATGTGGTTCCATTGTGTCCCGCTGGTCGCCTTGGTTCCATGAGTTTCCTTACTGTCACAATGCTCTCCATACTTCCATGAGGCCCTGCTTTGCCACAATGCTCCCCTTGTGTCCATGAGGCGCTGCTGTGTCCCAATGGACGTATGGTTCCATGAGGTTCCGTGCTGTCCCCATGGTCTTCTTGAATCCGCAGTGTAACAATGGACCATTGGTTCCCTGCGGCCTGGCTGTGTCTCAATGGGCTCCTTGATTCCATGATTCCCCATGGTGTCACCATGGAGCCTTGTTTCTAGGAGGTTCTGTACTGTCACAATTGTCTCCTTGATCCCATGAGCCCCTGCAGTGTCACAATGGCTCCTTGGTTCCATGAGGAACACAAAAGATTTGCATCAACACTGAACAACAGCTGCTGAACACACCTGGGAGCCTGTGCTTGCATCAAAAGAGGGCTTCAAGCTGAGAATGGCACCGGCAGCTTCCATCTGCAACAGAGAGGCAGGGAAAGGACAGGGACAGAGAATTCAGTGGAAAGACTGCGACAATTCTGCTCCCACAGATCATTCCTGCTCACAGTGTCCCTTGTAGAAAGGGGACATCATTGCGGGCAGCCTGGACTGAGCATGTGGGGTTTGTTGTTTAGGAAACCATGTCAGGCTTTTCCATTCTTTCCTTACAAACAGGAAAACTTCTCCTGGGCCTGTGTGCAGGCAGAGCCATGAGGAGAGCACGTGGCACATGGTGCAGTGGGCTGGGACAGCCAGCTGCAGAGCTGAAGGGAAGAAGCCCAAAGTGTCACAATGGCTCCTTGGCTTCATGTGCATCACCTGTGTCACAATGGTCTCCTTGATTCCATGAGGCCCCACTGGGTCACAATGGCTCCTTGCTTCCATGAGGTTCCGCAGTGTCACCATGGTCTCCTTCGATCCGCATTGTCATAATGGACAATTGGTTCCATGCGGCCCCGCTGTGTCACAATGGCCCCTTGGTTCCATAGGTTTTCTATTGTAACAATGGACTCCTTGGTTGTATGAGCTCCCCTGCTTTTTGCAGAGGTGTCTTTGGTTCCAACAAGGTCCAGCTGTGTCTCAGTGCACCCTGGCTTCCATGCGCATCTGGAGTATCCCAAAGGCTCCTTGGTTCCACGCGCATCTGGAGTATCACAAAGACTCCTTGGTTCCACGAGGTCCTGCTGTGTCACAATGGATCCTGTGCACCATGAGGCCCTACAAAGTCATCATGGAGCCTTGGTTCCATGTGGTTCCATTGTGTCCCAGTGGTCGCCTTGGTTCCATGAGTTTCCTTAGTGTCACAATGCTCTCCATGCTTCCATGATTCCCCGCAATGTCACAATGCTCTCCATACTTCCATGAGGCCCTGTTTGCCACAATGGTCCCCTTGTGTCCATGAGGCCCTGCTGTGTCCCAATGGACGTATGGTTCCATGAGGTTCCGTGGTGTCCCCATGGTCTTCTTGAATCCACAGTGTAACAATGGACCATTGGTTCCCTGCGGCCTGGCTGTGTCTCAATGGGCTCCTTGATTCCATGATTCCCCATGGTGTCACCATGGAGCCTTGTTTCTAGGAGGTTCTGTACTGTCACAATTGTCTCCTTGATCCCATGAGCCCCTGCAGTGTCACAATGGCTCCTTGGTTCCATGAGGAACACAAAAGCTTTGCATCAACACTGAGCTACAGCTGCTGAACACACCTGGGAGCATGTGCTTGCATCAAAAGAGGGCTTCAAGCTGAGAATGGCACCAGCAGCTTCCATCTGCAACAGAGAGGCAGGGAAAGGACAGGGACAGAGAATTCAGTGGAAAGACTGCGACAATTCTGCTCCCACAGATCATTCCTGCTCACAGTGTCTCTTGTAGAAAGGGGACAGCATTGCAGGCAGCTTGGACTGAGCATGTGGGGTTTGTTGTTTAGGAAACCATGTCAGGCTTTTCCATTCTTTCCCTACAAACAGGAAAACTTCTCCTGGGCCTGTGTGCAGGCAGAGCCCTGAGGAGAGCACGTGGCACATGGTGCAGTGGGCTGGGACAGCCAGCTGCAGAGCTCAAGGGAAGAAGCCCAAAGTGTCACAATGGCTCCTTGGCTTCATGTGCATCACCTGTGTCACAATGGTCTCCTTGATTCCATGAGGCCCCACTGGGTCACAATGGCTCCTTGCTTCCATGAGATTCCGCAATGTCACCATGGTCTCCTTCGATCCGCATTGTCATAATGGACAATTGGTTCCATGAGGCCCCGCTGTGTCACAATGGCCTCTTGGTTCCATAGGTTTTCTATTGTAACAATGGACTCCTTGGTTCTAGGAGCTCCCCTGCTTTTTGCAGAGGTGTCTTTGGTTCCAACAAGGCCCCGCTGTGTCTCAGTGCACCCTGGCTTCCATGCGTATCTGGAGTATCCCAAAGGCTCCTTGGTTCCACGAGGTCCTGCTGTGTCACAATGGATCCTGTGCGCCATGAGGCCCTACAAAGTCATCATGGAGCCTTGGTTCCATGTGGTTCCATTGTGTCCCAGTGGTCGCCTCGGTTCCATGAGTTTCCTTAGTGTCACAATGCTCTCCATGCTTCCATGATTCCCCACAATGTCACAATGCTCTCCATACTTCCATGAGGCCCTGCTTTGCCACAATGGTCCCCTTGTGTCCATGAGGCCCTGCTGTGTCCCAATGGACGTATGGTTCCATGAGGTTCCGTGCTGTCCCCATGGTCTTCTTGAATCCGCAGTGTAACAATGGACCATTGGTTCCCTGCGGCCTGGCTGTGTCTCAATGGGCTCCTTGATTCCATGATTCCCCACGGTGTCACCATGGAGCCTTGTTTCTAGGAGGTTCTGTACTGTCACAATTGTCTCCTTGATCCCATGAGCCCCTGCAGTGTCACAATGGCTCCTTGGTTCCATGAGGAACACAAAAGCTTTGCATCAACACTGAGCTACAGCTGCTGAACCCACCTGGGAGCATGTGCTTGCATCAAAAGAGGGCTTCAAGCTGAGAATGGCACCAGCAGCTTCCATCTGCAACAGAGAGGCAGGGAAAGGACAGGGACAGAGAATTCAGTGGAAAGACTGCGAGAATTCTGCTCCCACAGATCATTCCTGCTCACAGTGTCCCTTGTAGAAAGGGGACAGCATTGCAGGCAGCCTGGAGTGAGCATGTGGGGTTTGTTGTTTAGGAAACCTGCTCAGGCTTTTCCATTCTTTCCTTACAAACAGGAAAACTTCTCCTGGGCCTGTGTGCAGGCAGAGCCCTGAGGAGAGCACGTGGCACATGGTGCAGTGGGCTGGGACAGCCAGCTGCAGAGCTGAAGGGAAGAAGCCCAAAGTGTCACAATGGCTCCTTGGCTTCATGTGCATCACCTGTGTCACAATGGTCTCCTTGATTCCATGAGGCCCCACTGGGTCACAATGGCTCCTTGCTTCCATGAGATTCCGCAATGTCACCATGGTCTCCTTCGATCCGCATTGTCATAATGGACAATTGGTTCCATGAGGCCCCGCTGTGTCACAATGGCCTCTTGGTTCCATAGGTTTTCTATTGTAACAATGGACTCCTTGGTTCTAGGAGCTCCCCTGCTTTTTGCAGAGGTGTCTTTGGTTCCAACAAGGCCCCGCTGTGTCTCAGTGCACCCTGGCTTCCATGCGTATCTGGAGTATCACAAAGGCTCCTTGGTTCCACGAGGTCCTGCTGTGTCACAATGGATCCTGTGCGCCATGAGGCCCTACAAAGTCATCATGGAGCCTTGGTTCCATGTGGTTCCATTGTGTCCCGCTGGTCGCCTTGGTTCCATGAGTTTCCTTACTGTCACAATGCTCTCCATACTTCCAAGAGGCCCTGCTTTGCCACAATGGTCCCCTTGTGTCCATCAGGCCGCACTGTGTCCCAATGGACGTATGGTTCCATGAGGTTCCGTGCTGTCCCCATGGTCTTCTTGAATCCGCAGTGTAACAATGGACCATTGGTTCCCTGCGGCCTGGCTGTGTCTCAATGGGCTCCTTGATTCCATGATTCCCCATGGTGTCACCATGGAGCCTTGTTTCTAGGAGGTTCTGTACTGTCACAATTGTCTCCTTGATCCCATGAGCCCCTGCAGTGTCACAATGGCTCCTTGGTTCCATGAGGAACACAAAAGCTTTGCATCAACACTGAGCTACAGCTGCTGAACACACCTGGGACTATATGCTTGCATCAAAAGAGGGCTTCAAGCTGAGAATGGCACCAGCAGCTTCCATCTGCAACAGAGAGGCAGGGAAAGGACAGGGACAGAGAATTCAGTGGAAAGACTGCGAGAATTCTGCTCCCACAGATCATTCCTGCTCAGAGTGTCTCTTGTAGAAAGGGGACATCATTGCAGGCAGCTTGGACTGAGCATGTGGGGTTTGTTGTTTAGGAAACCATGTCAGGCTTTTCCATTCTTTCCCTACAAACAGGAAAACTTCTCCTGGGCCTGTGTGCAGGCAGAGCCCTGAGGAGAGCACGTGGCACATGGTGCAGTGGGCTGGGACAGCCAGCTGCAGAGCTGAAGGGAAGAAGCCCAAAGTGTCACAATGGCTCCTTGGCTTCATGTGCATCACCTGTGTCACAATGGTCTCCTTGATTCCATGAGGCCCCACTGGGTCACAATGGCTCCTTGCTTCCATGAGATTCCGCAATGTCACCATGGTCTCCTTCGATCCGCATTGTCATAATGGACAATTGGTTCCATGAGGCCCCGCTGTGTCACAATGGCCTCTTGGTTCCATAGGTTTTCTATTGTAACAAAGGACTCCTTGGTTCTAGGAGCTCCCCTGCTTTTTGCAGAGGTGTCTTTGGTTCCAACAAGGCCCCGCTGTGTCTCAGTGCACCCTGGCTTCCATGCGTATCTGGAGTATCCCAAAGGCTCCTTGGTTCCACGAGGTCCTGCTGTGTCACAATGGATCCTGTGCGCCATGAGGCCCTACAAAGTCATCATGGAGCCTTGGTTCCATGTGGTTCCATTGTGTCCCAGTGGTCGCCTCGGTTCCATGAGTTTCCTTAGTGTCACAATGCTCTCCATGCTTCCATGATTCCCCACAATGTCACAATGCTCTCCATACTTCCATGAGGCCCTGCTTTGCCACAATGCTCCCCTTGTGTCCATGAGGCCCTGCTGTGTCCCAATGGACGTATGGTTCCATGAGGTTCCGTGCTGTCCCCATGGTCTTCTTGAATCCGCAGTGTAACAATGGACCATTGGTTCCCTGCGGCCTGGCTGTGTCTCAATGGGCTCCTTGATTCCATGATTCCCCATGGTGTCACCATGGAGCCTTGTTTCTAGGAGGTTCTGTACTGTCACAATTGTCTCCTTGATCCCATGAGCCCCTGCAGTGTCACAATGGCTCCTTGGTTCCATGAGGAACACAAAAGCTTTGCATCAACACTGAGCTACAGCTGCGGAACACACCTGGGAGCATGTGCTTGCATCAAAAGAGGGCTTCAAGCTGAGAATGGCACCAGCAGCTTCCATCTGCAACAGAGAGGCAGGGAAAGGACAGGGACAGAGAATTCAGTGGAAAGACTGCGACAATTCTGCTCCCACAGATCATTCCTGCTCACAGTGTCCCTTGTAGAAAGGGGACATCATTGCGGGCAGCCTGGACTGAGCATGTGGGGTTTGTTGTTTAGGAAACCATGTCAGGCTTTTCCATTCTTTCCTTACAAACAGGAAAACTTCTCCTGGGCCTGTGTGCAGGCAGAGCCCTGAGGAGAGCACGTGGCACATGGTGCAGTGGGCTGGGACAGCCAGCTGCAGAGCTGAAGGGAAGAAGCCCAAAGTGTCACAATGGCTCCTTGGCTTCATGTGCATCACCTGTGTCACAATGGTCTCCTTGATTCCATGAGGCCCCACTGGGTCACAATGGCTCCTTGCTTCCATGAGATTCCGCAATGTCACCATGGTCTCCTTCGATCCGCATTGTCATAATGGACAATTGGTTCCATGCGGCCCCGCTGTGTCACAATGGCCTCTTGGTTCCATAGGTTTTCTATTGTAACAATGGACTCCTTGGTTCTAGGAGCTCCCCTGCTTTTTGCAGAGGTGTCTTTGGTTCCAACAAGGCCCCGCTGTGTCTCAGTGCACCCTGGCTTCCATGCGTATCTGGAGTATCACAAAGGCTCCTTGGTTCCATGAGGTCCTGCTGTGTCACAATGGATCCTGTGCGCCATGAGGCCCTACAAAGTCATCATGGAGCCTTGGTTCCATGTGGTTCCATTGTGTCCCGCTGGTCGCCTTGGTTCCATGAGTTTCCTTACTGTCACAATGCTCTCCATACTTCCATGAGGCCCTGCTTTGCCACAATGCTCCCCTTGTGTCCATGAGGCCCTGCTGTGTCCCAATGGACGTATGGTTCCATGAGGTTCCGTGCTGTCCCCATGGTCTTCTTGAATCCGCAGTGTAACAATGGACCATTGGTTCCCTGCGGCCTGGCTGTGTCTCAATGGGCTCCTTGATTCCATGATTCCCCATGGTGTCACCATGGAGCCTTGTTTCTAGGAGGTTCTGTACTGTCACAATTGTCTCCTTGATCCCATGAGCCCCTGCAGTGTCACAATGGCTCCTTGGTTCCATGAGGAACACAAAAGCTTTGCATCAACACTGAACAACAGCTGCGGAACACACCCGGGAGCCTGTGCTTGCATCAAAAGAGGGCTTCAAGCTGAGAATGGCACCGGCAGCTTCCATCTGCAACAGAGAGGCAGGGAAAGGACAGGGACAGAGAATTCAGTGGAAAGACTGCGAGAATTCTGCTCCCACAGATCATTCCTGCTCACAGTGTCCCTTGTAGAAAGGGGACATCATTGCGGGCAGCCTGGACTGAGCATGTGGGGTTTGTTGTTTAGGAAACCATGTCAGGCTTTTCCATTCTTTCCTTACAAACAGGAAAACTTCTCCTGGGCCTGTGTGCAGGCAGAGCCCTGAGGAGAGCACGTGGCACATGGTGCAGTGGGCTGGGACAGCCAGCTGCAGAGCTGAAGGGAAGAAGCCCAAAGTGTCACAATGGCTCCTTGGCTTCATGTGCATCACCTGTGTCACAATGGTCTCCTTGATTCCATGAGGCCCCACTGGGTCACAATGGCTCCTTGCTTCCATGAGGTTCCGCAGCGTGAGCATGCTCTCCTTCGATCCGCATTGTCATAATGGACAATTGGTTCCATGCGGCCCCGCTGTGTCACAATGGCCCCTTGGTTCCATAGGTTTTCTATTGTAACAATGGACTCCTTGGTTGTATGAGCTCCCCTGCTTTTTGCACAGGTGTCTTTGGTTCCAACAAGGTCCAGCTGTGTCTCAGTGCACCCTGGCTTCCATGCGCATCTGGAGTATCCCAAAGGCTCCTTGGTTCCACGCGCATCTGGAGTATCACAAAGACTCCTTGGTTCCACGAGGTCCTGCTGTGTCACAATGGATCCTGTGCACCATGAGGCCCTACAAAGTCATCATGGAGCCTTGGTTCCATGTGGTTCCATTGTGTCCCAGTGGTCGCCTTGGTTCCATGAGTTTCCTTAGTGTCACAATGCTCTCCATGCTTCCATGATTCCCCGCAATGTCACAATGCTCTCCATACTTCCATGAGGCCCTGTTTGCCACAATGGTCCCCTTGTGTCCATGAGGCCCTGCTGTGTCCCAATGGACGTATGGTTCCATGAGGTTCCGTGGTGTCCCCATGGTCTTCTTGAATCCGCAGTGTAACAATGGACCATTGGTTCCCTGCGGCCTGGCTGTGTCTCAATGGGCTCCTTGATTCCATGATTCCCCATGGTGTCACCATGGAGCCTTGTTTCTAGGAGGTTCTGTACTGTCACAATTGTCTCCTTGATCCCATGAGCCCCTGCAGTGTCACAATGGCTCCTTGGTTCCATGAGGAACACAAAAGCTTTGCATCAACACTGAGCTACAGCTGCTGAACACACCTGGGAGCATGTGCTTGCATCAAAAGAGGGCTTCAAGCTGAGAATGGCACCAGCAGCTTCCATCTGCAACAGAGAGGCAGGGAAAGGACAGGGACAGAGAATTCAGTGGAAAGACTGCGACAATTCTGCTCCCACAGATCATTCCTGCTCACAGTGTCTCTTGTAGAAAGGGGACAGCATTGCAGGCAGCTTGGACTGAGCATGTGGGGTTTGTTGTTTAGGAAACCATGTCAGGCTTTTCCATTCTTTCCCTACAAACAGGAAAACTTCTCCTGGGCCTGTGTGCAGGCAGAGCCCTGAGGAGAGCACGTGGCACATGGTGCAGTGGGCTGGGACAGCCAGCTGCAGAGCTGAAGGGAAGAAGCCCAAAGTGTCACAATGGCTCCTTGGCTTCATGTGCATCACCTGTGTCACAATGGTCTCCTTGATTCCATGAGGCCCCACTGGGTCACAATGGCTCCTTGCTTCCATGAGATTCCGCAATGTCACCATGGTCTCCTTCGATCCGCATTGTCATAATGGACAATTGGTTCCATGAGGCCCCGCTGTGTCACAATGGCCTCTTGGTTCCATAGGTTTTCTATTGTAACAATGGACTCCTTGGTTCTAGGAGCTCCCCTGCTTTTTGCAGAGGTGTCTTTGGTTCCAACAAGGCCCCGCTGTGTCTCAGTGCACCCTGGCTTCCATGCGTATCTGGAGTATCCCAAAGGCTCCTTGGTTCCACGAGGTCCTGCTGTGTCACAATGGATCCTGTGCGCCATGAGGCCCTACAAAGTCATCATGGAGCCTTGGTTCCATGTGGTTCCATTGTGTCCCAGTGGTCGCCTCGGTTCCATGAGTTTCCTTAGTGTCACAATGCTCTCCATGCTTCCATGATTCCCCACAATGTCACAATGCTCTCCATACTTCCATGAGGCCCTGCTTTGCCACAATGCTCCCCTTGTGTCCATGAGGCGCTGCTGTGTCCCAATGGACGTATGGTTCCATGAGGTTCCGTGCTGTCCCCATGGTCTTCTTGAATCCGCAGTGTAACAATGGACCATTGGTTCCCTGCGGCCTGGCTGTGTCTCAATGGGCTCCTTGATTCCATGATTCCCCATGGTGTCACCATGGAGCCTTGTTTCTAGGAGGTTCTGTACTGTCACAATTGTCTCCTTGATCCCATGAGCCCCTGCAGTGTCACAATGGCTCCTTGGTTCCATGAGGAACACAAAAGCTTTGCATCAACACTGAGCTACAGCTGCTGAACACACCTGGGACTATATGCTTGCATCAAAAGAGGGCTTCAAGCTGAGAATGGCACCAGCAGCTTCCATCTGCAACAGAGAGGCAGGGAAAGGACAGGGACAGAGAATTCAGTGGAAAGACTGCGAGAATTCTGCTCCCACAGATCATTCCTGCTCACAGTGTCCCTTGTAGAAAGGGGACATCATTGCGGGCAGCCTGGACTGAGCATGTGGGGTTTGTTGTTTAGGAAACCTGCTCAGGCTTTTCCATTCTTTCCTTACAAACAGGAAAACTTCTCCTGGGCCTGTGTGCAGGCAGAGCCCTGAGGAGAGCACGTGGCACATGGTGCAGTGGGCTGGGACAGCCAGCTGCAGAGCTGAAGGGAAGAAGCCCAAAGTGTCACAATGGCTCCTTGGCTTCATGTGCATCACCTGTGTCACAATGGTCTCCTTGATTCCATGAGGCCCCACTGGGTCACAATGGCTCCTTGCTTCCATGAGGTTCCGCAGTGTCACCATGGTCTCCTTCGATCCGCATTGTCATAATGGACAATTGGTTCCATGCGGCCCCGCTGTGTCACAATGGCCCCTTGGTTCCATAGGTTTTCTATTGTAACAATGGACTCCTTGGTTGTATGAGCTCCCCTGCTTTTTGCAGAGGTGTCTTTGGTTCCAACAATGTCCAGCTGTGTCTCAGTGCACCCTGGCTTCCATGCGCATCTGGAGTATCCCAAAGGCTCCTTGGTTCCACGCGCATCTGGAGTATCACAAAGACTCCTTGGTTCCACGAGGTCCTGCTGTGTCACAATGGATCCTGTGCGCCATGAGGCCCTACAAAGTCATCATGGAGCCTTGGTTCCATGTGGTTCCATTGTGTCCCAGTGGTCGCCTCGGTTCCATGAGTTTCCTTAGTGTCACAATGCTCTCCATGCTTCCATGATTCCCCACAATGTCACAATGCTCTCCATGCTTCCATTAGGCCCTGCTATGCCACAGTGGTCCCCTTGTGTCCATGAGGCCCTGCTGTGTCCCAATGGACGTATGGTTCCATGAGGTTCCGTGCTGTCCCCATGGTCTTCTTGAATCCGCAGTGTAACAATGGACCATTGGTTCCCTGCGGCCTGGCTGTGTCTCAATGGGCTCCTTGATTCCATGATTCCCCACGGTGTCACCATGGAGCCTTGTTTCTAGGAGGTTCTGTACTGTCACAATTGTCTCCTTGATCCCATGAGCCCCTGCAGTGTCACAATGGCTCCTTGGTTCCATGAGGAACACAAAAGCTTTGCATCAACACTGAGCTACAGCTGCTGAACACACCTGGGAGCATGTGCTTGCATCAAAAGAGGGCTTCAAGCTGAGAATGGCACCAGCAGCTTCCATCTGCAACAGAGAGGCAGGGAAAGGACAGGGACAGAGAATTCAGTGGAAAGACTGCGAGAATTCTGCTCCCACAGATCATTCCTGCTCACAGTGTCCCTTGTAGAAAGGGGACATCATTGCAGGCAGCCTGGAGTGAGCATGTGGGGTTTGTTGTTTAGGAAACCTGCTCAGGCTTTTCCATTCTTTCCTTAGAAACAGGAAAACTTCTCCTGGGCCTGTGTGCAGGCAGAGCCCTGAGGAGAGCACGTGGCACATGGTGCAGTGGGCTGGGACAGCCAGCTGCAGAGCTGAAGGGAAGAAGCCCAAAGTGTCACAATGGCTCCTTGGCTTCATGTGCATCACCTGTGTCACAATGGTCTCCTTGATTCCATGAGGCCCCACTGGGTCACAATGGCTCCTTGCTTCCATGAGATTCCGCAATGTCACCATGGTCTCCTTCGATCCGCATTGTCATAATGGACAATTGGTTCCATGAGGCCCCGCTGTGTCACAATGGCCTCTTGGTTCCATAGGTTTTCTATTGTAACAATGGACTCCTTGGTTCTAGGAGCTCCCCTGCTTTTTGCAGAGGTGTCTTTGGTTCCAACAAGGCCCCGCTGTGTCTCAGTGCACCCTGGCTTCCATGCGTATCTGGAGTATCACAAAGGCTCCTTGGTTCCACGAGGTCCTGCTGTGTCACAATGGATCCTGTGCGCCATGAGGCCCTACAAAGTCATCATGGAGCCTTGGTTCCATGTGGTTCCATTGTGTCCCGCTGGTCGCCTTGGTTCCATGAGTTTCCTTACTGTCACAATGCTCTCCATACTTCCATGAGGCCCTGCTTTGCCACAATGGTCCCCTTGTGTCCATCAGGCCGCACTGTGTCCCAATGGACGTATGGTTCCATGAGGTTCCGTGCTGTCCCCATGGTCTTCTTGAATCCGCAGTGTAACAATGGACCATTGGTTCCCTGCGGCCTGGCTGTGTCTCAATGGGCTCCTTGATTCCATGATTCCCCATGGTGTCACCATGGAGCCTTGTTTCTAGGAGGTTCTGTACTGTCACAATTGTCTCCTTGATCCCATGAGCCCCTGCAGTGTCACAATGGCTCCTTGGTTCCATGAGGAACACAAAAGCTTTGCATCAACACTGAGCTACAGCTGCTGAACACACCTGGGAGCATGTGCTTGCATCAAAAGAGGGCTTCAAGCTGAGAATGGCACCAGCAGCTTCCATCTGCAACAGAGAGGCAGGGAAAGGACAGGGACAGAGAATTCAGTGGAAAGACTGCGAGAATTCTGCTCCCACAGATCATTCCTGCTCAGAGTGTCTCTTGTAGAAAGGGGACAGCATTGCAGGCAGCTTGGACTGAGCATGTGGGGTTTGTTGTTTAGGAAACCTGCTCAGGCTTTTCCATTCTTTCCCTACAAACAGGAAAACTTCTCCTGGGCCTGTGTGCAGGCAGAGCCCTGAGGAGAGCACGTGGCACATGGTGCAGTGGGCTGGGACAGCCAGCTGCAGAGCTGAAGGGAAGAAGCCCAAAGTGTCACAATGGCTCCTTGGCTTCATGTGCATCACCTGTGTCACAATGGTCTCCTTGATTCCATGAGGCCCCACTGGGTCACAATGGCTCCTTGCTTCCATGAGATTCCGCAATGTCACCATGGTCTCCTTCGATCCGCATTGTCATAATGGACAATTGGTTCCATGAGGCCCCGCTGTGTCACAATGGCCTCTTGGTTCCATAGGTTTTCTATTGTAACAAAGGACTCCTTGGTTCTAGGAGCTCCCCTGCTTTTTGCAGAGGTGTCTTTGGTTCCAACAAGGCCCCGCTGTGTCTCAGTGCACCCTGGCTTCCATGCGTATCTGGAGTATCACAAAGGCTCCTTGGTTCCACGAGGTCCTGCTGTGTCACAATGGATCCTGTGCGCCATGAGGCCCTACAAAGTCATCATGGAGCCTTGGTTCCATGTGGTTCCATTGTGTCCCAGTGGTCGCCTCGGTTCCATGAGTTTCCTTAGTGTCACAATGCTCTCCATGCTTCCATGATTCCCCACAATGTCACAATGCTCTCCATACTTCCATGAGGCCCTGCTTTGCCACAATGCTCCCCTTGTGTCCATGAGGCCCTGCTGTGTCCCAATGGACGTATGGTTCCATGAGGTTCCGTGCTGTCCCCATGGTCTTCTTGAATCCGCAGTGTAACAATGGACCATTGGTTCCCTGCGGCCTGGCTGTGTCTCAATGGGCTCCTTGATTCCATGATTCCCCATGGTGTCACCATGGAGCCTTGTTTCTAGGAGGTTCTGTACTGTCACAATTGTCTCCTTGATCCCATGAGCCCCTGCAGTGTCACAATGGCTCCTTGGTTCCATGAGGAACACAAAAGCTTTGCATCAACACTGAGCTACAGCTGCTGAACACACCTGGGAGCATGTGCTTGCATCAAAAGAGGGCTTCAAGCTGAGAATGGCACCAGCAGCTTCCATCTGCAACAGAGAGCCAGGGAAAGGACAGGGACAGAGAATTCAGTGGAAAGACTGCGACAATTCTGCTCCCACAGATCATTCCTGCTCACAGTGTCCCTTGTAGAAAGGGGACATCATTGCGGGCAGCCTGGACTGAGCATGTGGGGTTTGTTGTTTAGGAAACCTGCTCAGGCTTTTCCATTCTTTCCTTACAAACAGGAAAACTTCTCCTGGGCCTGTGTGCAGGCAGAGCCCTGAGGAGAGCACGTGGCACATGGTGCAGTGGGCTGGGACAGCCAGCTGCAGAGCTGAAGGGAAGAAGCCCAAAGTGTCACAATGGCTCCTTGGCTTCATGTGCATCACCTGTGTCACAATGGTCTCCTTGATTCCATGAGGCCCCACTGGGTCACAATGGCTCCTTGCTTCCATGAGGTTCCGCAGTGTCACCATGGTCTCCTTCGATCCGCATTGTCATAATGGACAATTGGTTCCATGCGGCCCCGCTGTGTCACAATGGCCCCTTGGTTCCATAGGTTTTCTATTGTAACAATGGACTCCTTGGTTGTATGAGCTCCCCTGCTTTTTGCAGAGGTGTCTTTGGTTCCAACAAGGTCCAGCTGTGTCTCAGTGCACCCTGGCTTCCATGCGCATCTGGAGTATCCCAAAGGCTCCTTGGTTCCACGCGCATCTGGAGTATCACAAAGACTCCTTGGTTCCACGAGGTCCTGCTGTGTCACAATGGATCCTGTGCACCATGAGGCCCTACAAAGTCATCATGGACCTTGGTTCCATGTGGTTCCATTGTGTCCCAGTGGTCGCCTCGGTTCCATGAGTTTCCTTAGTGTCACAATGCTCTCCATGCTTCCATGATTCCCCACAATGTCACAATGCTCTCCATACTTCCATGAGGCCCTGTTTGCCACAATGGTCCCCTTGTGTCCATGAGGCCCTGCTGTGTCCCAATGGACGTATGGTTCCATGAGGTTCCGTGCTGTCCCCATGGTCTTCTTGAATCCGCAGTGTAACAATGGACCATTGGTTCCCTGCGGCCTGGCTGTGTCTCAATGGGCTCCTTGATTCCATGATTCCCCATGGTGT
The DNA here is from genome assembly GCF_965178545.1 of Coloeus monedula. Lineage (NCBI taxonomy): Eukaryota > Metazoa > Chordata > Aves > Passeriformes > Corvidae > Coloeus > Coloeus monedula. The sequence goes on along the minus strand of NC_138815.1, from coordinate 1,192,049 downwards.
CACCATGGAGCCTTGTTTCTAGGAGGTTCTGTACTGTCACAATTGTCTCCTTGATCCCATGAGCCCCTGCAGTGTCACAATGGCTCCTTGGTTCCATGAGGAACACAAAAGCTTTGCATCAACACTGAGCTACAGCTGCTGAACACACCTGGGACTATATGCTTGCATCAAAAGAGGGCTTCAAGCTGAGAATGGCACCAGCAGCTTCCATCTGCAACAGAGAGGCAGGGAAAGGACAGGGACAGAGAATTCAGTGGAAAGACTGCGACAATTCTGCTCCCACAGATCATTCCTGCTCACAGTGTCTCTTGTAGAAAGGGGACAGCATTGCAGGCAGCCTGGACTGAGCATGTGAGGTTTGTTGTTTAGGAAACCATGTCAGGCTTTTCCATTCTTTCCCTACAAACAGGAAAACTTCTCCTGGGCCTGTGTGCAGGCAGAGCCCTGAGGAGAGCACGTGGCACATGGTGCAGTGGGCTGGGACAGCCAGCTGCAGAGCTGAAGGGAAGAAGCCCAAAGTGTCACAATGGCTCCTTGGCTTCATGTGCATCACCTGTGTCACAATGGTCTCCTTGATTCCATGAGGCCCCACTGGGTCACAATGGCTCCTTGCTTCCATGAGGTTCCGCAGCGTGAGCATGCTCTCCTTCGATCCGCATTGTCATAATGGACAATTGCTTCCATGTGGCCCCGCTGTGTCACAATGGCCCCTTGGTTCCATAGGTTTTCTATTGTAACAATGGACTCCTTGGTTCTAGGAGCTCCCCTGCTTTTTGCAGAGGTGTCTTTGGTTCCAACAAGGCCCCGCTGTGTCTCAGTGCACCCTGGCTTCCATGCGTATCTGGAGTATCACAAAGGCTCCTTGGTTCCACGAGGTCCTGCTGTGTCACAATGGATCCTGTGCGCCATGAGGCCCTACAAAGTCATCATGGAGCCTTGGTTCCATGTGGTTCCATTGTGTCCCAGTGGTCGCCTCGGTTCCATGAGTTTCCTTAGTGTCACAATGCTCTCCATGCTTCCATGATTCCCCACAATGTCACAATGCTCTCCATACTTCCATGAGGCCCTGCTTTGCCACAATGGTCCCCTTGTGTCCATGAGGCCCTGCTGTGTCCCAATGGACGTATGGTTCCATGAGGTTCCGTGGTGTCCCCATGGTCTTCTTGAATCCGCAGTGTAACAATGGACCATTGGTTCCCTGCGGCCTGGCTGTGTCTCAATGGGCTCCTTGATTCCATGATTCCCCACGGTGTCACCATGGAGCCTTGTTTCTAGGAGGTTCTGTACTGTCACAATTGTCTCCTTGATCCCATGAGCCCCTGCAGTGTCACAATGGCTCCTTGGTTCCATGAGGAACACAAAAGCTTTGCATCAACACTGAGCTACAGCTGCTGAACCCACCTGGGAGCATGTGCTTGCATCAAAAGAGGGCTTCAAGCTGAGAATGGCACCAGCAGCTTCCATCTGCAACAGAGAGGCAGGGAAAGGACAGGGACAGAGAATTCAGTGGAAAGACTGCGAGAATTCTGCTCCCACAGATCATTCCTGCTCACAGTGTCCCTTGTAGAAAGGGGACAGCATTGCAGGCAGCCTGGAGTGAGCATGTGGGGTTTGTTGTTTAGGAAACCATGTCAGGCTTTTCCATTCTTTCCCTACAAACAGGAAAACTTCTCCTGGGCCTGTGTGCAGGCAGAGCCCTGAGGAGAGCACGTGGCACATGGTGCAGTGGGCTGGGACAGCCAGCTGCAGAGCTGAAGGGAAGAAGCCCAAAGTGTCACAATGGCTCCTTGGCTTCATGTGCATCACCTGTGTCACAATGGTCTCCTTGATTCCATGAGGCCCCACTGGGTCACAATGGCTCCTTGCTTCCATGAGATTCCGCAATGTCACCATGGTCTCCTTCGATCCGCATTGTCATAATGGACAATTGGTTCCATGAGGCCCCGCTGTGTCACAATGGCCTCTTGGTTCCATAGGTTTTCTATTGTAACAATGGACTCCTTGGTTCTAGGAGCTCCCCTGCTTTTTGCAGAGGTGTCTTTGGTTCCAACAAGGCCCCGCTGTGTCTCAGTGCACCCTGGCTTCCATGCGTATCTGGAGTATCACAAAGGCTCCTTGGTTCCATGAGGTCCTGCTGTGTCACAATGGATCCTGTGCGCCATGAGGCCCTACAAAGTCATCATGGAGCCTTGGTTCCATGTGGTTCCATTGTGTCCCGCTGGTCGCCTTGGTTCCATGAGTTTCCTTACTGTCACAATGCTCTCCATACTTCCATGAGGCCCTGCTTTGCCACAATGGTCCCCTTGTGTCCATGAGGCCCTGCTGTGTCCCAATGGACGTATGGTTCCATGAGGTTCCGTGCTGTCCCCATGGTCTTCTTGAATCCGCAGTGTAACAATGGACCATTGGTTCCCTGCGGCCTGGCTGTGTCTCAATGGGCTCCTTGATTCCATGATTCCCCATGGTGTCACCATGGAGCCTTGTTTCTAGGAGGTTCTGTACTGTCACAATTGTCTCCTTGATCCCATGAGCCCCTGCAGTGTCACAATGGCTCCTTGGTTCCATGAGGAACACAAAAGCTTTGCATCAACACTGAACAACAGCTGCGGAACACACCTGGGAGCCTGTGCTTGCATCAAAAGAGGGCTTCAAGCTGAGAATGGCACCGGCAGCTTCCATCTGCAACAGAGAGGCAGGGAAAGGACAGGGACAGAGAATTCAGTGGAAAGACTGCGACAATTCTGCTCCCACAGATCATTCCTGCTCACAGTGTCCCTTGTAGAAAGGGGACATCATTGCGGGCAGCCTGGACTGAGCATGTGGGGTTTGTTGTTTAGGAAACCTGCTCAGGCTTTTCCATTCTTTCCTTACAAACAGGAAAACTTCTCCTGGGCCTGTGTGCAGGCAGAGCCCTGAGGAGAGCACGTGGCACATGGTGCAGTGGGCTGGGACAGCCAGCTGCAGAGCTGAAGGGAAGAAGCCCAAAGTGTCACAATGGCTCCTTGGCTTCATGTGCATCACCTGTGTCACAATGGTCTCCTTGATTCCATGAGGCCCCACTGGGTCACAATGGCTCCTTGCTTCCATGAGGTTCCGCAGCGTGAGCATGCTCTCCTTCGATCCGCATTGTCATAATGGACAATTGGTTCCATGCGGCCCCGCTGTGTCACAATGGCCCCTTGGTTCCATAGGTTTTCTATTGTAACAATGGACTCCTTGGTTGTATGAGCTCCCCTGCTTTTTGCACAGGTGTCTTTGGTTCCAACAAGGTCCAGCTGTGTCTCAGTGCACCCTGGCTTCCATGCGCATCTGGAGTATCCCAAAGGCTCCTTGGTTCCACGCGCATCTGGAGTATCACAAAGACTCCTTGGTTCCACGAGGTCCTGCTGTGTCACAATGGATCCTGTGCACCATGAGGCCCTACAAAGTCATCATGGAGCCTTGGTTCCATGTGGTTCCATTGTGTCCCAGTGGTCGCCTTGGTTCCATGAGTTTCCTTAGTGTCACAATGCTCTCCATGCTTCCATGATTCCCCACAATGTCACAATGCTCTCCATACTTCCATGAGGCCCTGTTTGCCACAATGGTCCCCTTGTGTCCATGAGGCCCTGCTGTGTCCCAATGGACGTATGGTTCCATGAGGTTCCGTGCTGTCCCCATGGTCTTCTTGAATCCGCAGTGTAACAATGGACCATTGGTTCCCTGCGGCCTGGCTGTGTCTCAATGGGCTCCTTGATTCCATGATTCCCCATGGTGTCACCATGGAGCCTTGTTTCTAGGAGGTTCTGTACTGTCACAATTGTCTCCTTGATCCCATGAGCCCCTGCAGTGTCACAATGGCTCCTTGGTTCCATGAGGAACACAAAAGCTTTGCATCAACACTGAGCTACAGCTGCTGAACACACCTGGGAGCATGTGCTTGCATCAAAAGAGGGCTTCAAGCTGAGAATGGCACCAGCAGCTTCCATCTGCAACAGAGAGGCAGGGAAAGGACAGGGACAGAGAATTCAGTGGAAAGACTGCGACAATTCTGCTCCCACAGATCATTCCTGCTCACAGTGTCTCTTGTAGAAAGGGGACAGCATTGCAGGCAGCTTGGACTGAGCATGTGGGGTTTGTTGTTTAGGAAACCATGTCAGGCTTTTCCATTCTTTCCCTACAAACAGGAAAACTTCTCCTGGGCCTGTGTGCAGGCAGAGCCCTGAGGAGAGCACGTGGCACATGGTGCAGTGGGCTGGGACAGCCAGCTGCAGAGCTGAAGGGAAGAAGCCCAAAGTGTCACAATGGCTCCTTGGCTTCATGTGCATCACCTGTGTCACAATGGTCTCCTTGATTCCATGAGGCCCCACTGGGTCACAATGGCTCCTTGCTTCCATGAGGTTCCGCAGTGTCACCATGGTCTCCTTCGATCCGCATTGTCATAATGGACAATTGCTTCCATGTGGCCCCGCTGTGTCACAATGGCCCCTTGGTTCCATAGGTTTTCTATTGTAACAATGGACTCCTTGGTTCTAGGAGCTCCCCTGCTTTTTGCAGAGGTGTCTTTGGTTCCAACAAGGCCCCGCTGTGTCTCAGTGCACCCTGGCTTCCATGCGTATCTGGAGTATCACAAAGGCTCCTTGGTTCCACGAGGTCCTGCTGTGTCACAATGGATCCTGTGCGCCATGAGGCCCTACAAAGTCATCATGGAGCCTTGGTTCCATGTGGTTCCATTGTGTCCCAGTGGTCGCCTCGGTTCCATGAGTTTCCTTAGTGTCACAATGCTCTCCATGCTTCCATGATTCCCCACAATGTCACAATGCTCTCCATACTTCCATGAGGCCCTGCTTTGCCACAATGGTCCCCTTGTGTCCATGAGGCCCTGCTGTGTCCCAATGGACGTATGGTTCCATGAGGTTCCGTGCTGTCCCCATGGTCTTCTTGAATCCGCAGTGTAACAATGGACCATTGGTTCCCTGCGGCCTGGCTGTGTCTCAATGGGCTCCTTGATTCCATGATTCCCCACGGTGTCACCATGGAGCCTTGTTTCTAGGAGGTTCTGTACTGTCACAATTGTCTCCTTGATCCCATGAGCCCCTGCAGTGTCACAATGGCTCCTTGGTTCCATGAGGAACACAAAAGCTTTGCATCAACACTGAGCTACAGCTGCTGAACCCACCTGGGAGCATGTGCTTGCATCAAAAGAGGGCTTCAAGCTGAGAATGGCACCAGCAGCTTCCATCTGCAACAGAGAGGCAGGGAAAGGACAGGGACAGAGAATTCAGTGGAAAGACTGCGAGAATTCTGCTCCCACAGATCATTCCTGCTCACAGTGTCCCTTGTAGAAAGGGGACAGCATTGCAGGCAGCCTGGAGTGAGCATGTGGGGTTTGTTGTTTAGGAAACCATGTCAGGCTTTTCCATTCTTTCCCTACAAACAGGAAAACTTCTCCTGGGCCTGTGTGCAGGCAGAGCCCTGAGGAGAGCACGTGGCACATGGTGCAGTGGGCTGGGACAGCCAGCTGCAGAGCTGAAGGGAAGAAGCCCAAAGTGTCACAATGGCTCCTTGGCTTCATGTGCATCACCTGTGTCACAATGGTCTCCTTGATTCCATGAGGCCCCACTGGGTCACAATGGCTCCTTGCTTCCATGAGGTTCCGCAATGTCACCATGGTCTCCTTCGATCCGCATTGTCATAATGGACAATTGGTTCCATGAGGCCCCGCTGTGTCACAATGGCCTCTTGGTTCCATAGGTTTTCTATTGTAACAATGGACTCCTTGGTTCTAGGAGCTCCCCTGCTTTTTGCAGAGGTGTCTTTGGTTCCAACAAGGCCCCGCTGTGTCTCAGTGCACCCTGGCTTCCATGCGTATCTGGAGTATCACAAAGGCTCCTTGGTTCCATGAGGTCCTGCTGTGTCACAATGGATCCTGTGCGCCATGAGGCCCTACAAAGTCATCATGGAGCCTTGGTTCCATGTGGTTCCATTGTGTCCCGCTGGTCGCCTTGGTTCCATGAGTTTCCTTACTGTCACAATGCTCTCCATACTTCCATGAGGCCCTGCTTTGCCACAATGGTCCCCTTGTGTCCATGAGGCCCTGCTGTGTCCCAATGGACGTATGGTTCCATGAGGTTCCGTGCTGTCCCCATGGTCTTCTTGAATCCGCAGTGTAACAATGGACCATTGGTTCCCTGCGGCCTGGCTGTGTCTCAATGGGCTCCTTGATTCCATGATTCCCCATGGTGTCACCATGGAGCCTTGTTTCTAGGAGGTTCTGTACTGTCACAATTGTCTCCTTGATCCCATGAGCCCCTGCAGTGTCACAATGGCTCCTTGGTTCCATGAGGAACACAAAAGCTTTGCATCAACACTGAACAACAGCTGCGGAACACACCTGGGAGCCTGTGCTTGCATCAAAAGAGGGCTTCAAGCTGAGAATGGCACCGGCAGCTTCCATCTGCAACAGAGAGGCAGGGAAAGGACAGGGACAGAGAATTCAGTGGAAAGACTGCGACAATTCTGCTCCCACAGATCATTCCTGCTCACAGTGTCCCTTGTAGAAAGGGGACATCATTGCGGGCAGCCTGGACTGAGCATGTGGGGTTTGTTGTTTAGGAAACCTGCTCAGGCTTTTCCATTCTTTCCTTACAAACAGGAAAACTTCTCCTGGGCCTGTGTGCAGGCAGAGCCCTGAGGAGAGCACGTGGCACATGGTGCAGTGGGCTGGGACAGCCAGCTGCAGAGCTGAAGGGAAGAAGCCCAAAGTGTCACAATGGCTCCTTGGCTTCATGTGCATCACCTGTGTCACAATGGTCTCCTTGATTCCATGAGGCCCCACTGGGTCACAATGGCTCCTTGCTTCCATGAGGTTCCGCAGCGTGAGCATGCTCTCCTTCGATCCGCATTGTCATAATGGACAATTGGTTCCATGCGGCCCCGCTGTGTCACAATGGCCCCTTGGTTCCATAGGTTTTCTATTGTAACAATGGACTCCTTGGTTGTATGAGCTCCCCTGCTTTTTGCACAGGTGTCTTTGGTTCCAACAAGGTCCAGCTGTGTCTCAGTGCACCCTGGCTTCCATGCGCATCTGGAGTATCCCAAAGGCTCCTTGGTTCCACGCGCATCTGGAGTATCACAAAGACTCCTTGGTTCCACGAGGTCCTGCTGTGTCACAATGGATCCTGTGCACCATGAGGCCCTACAAAGTCATCATGGAGCCTTGGTTCCATGTGGTTCCATTGTGTCCCAGTGGTCGCCTTGGTTCCATGAGTTTCCTTAGTGTCACAATGCTCTCCATGCTTCCATGATTCCCCACAATGTCACAATGCTCTCCATACTTCCATGAGGCCCTGTTTGCCACAATGGTCCCCTTGTGTCCATGAGGCGCTGCTGTGTCCCAATGGACGTATGGTTCCATGAGGTTCCGTGCTGTCCCCATGGTCTTCTTGAATCCGCAGTGTAACAATGGACCATTGGTTCCCTGCGGCCTGGCTGTGTCTCAATGGGCTCCTTGATTCCATGATTCCCCATGGTGTCACCATGGAGCCTTGTTTCTAGGAGGTTCTGTACTGTCACAATTGTCTCCTTGATCCCATGAGCCCCTGCAGTGTCACAATGGCTCCTTGGTTCCATGAGGAACACAAAAGCTTTGCATCAACACTGAGCTACAGCTGCTGAACACACCTGGGAGCATGTGCTTGCATCAAAAGAGGGCTTCAAGCTGAGAATGGCACCAGCAGCTTCCATCTGCAACAGAGAGGCAGGGAAAGGACAGGGACAGAGAATTCAGTGGAAAGACTGCGACAATTCTGCTCCCACAGATCATTCCTGCTCACAGTGTCTCTTGTAGAAAGGGGACAGCATTGCAGGCAGCTTGGACTGAGCATGTGGGGTTTGTTGTTTAGGAAACCATGTCAGGCTTTTCCATTCTTTCCCTACAAACAGGAAAACTTCTCCTGGGCCTGTGTGCAGGCAGAGCCCTGAGGAGAGCACGTGGCACATGGTGCAGTGGGCTGGGACAGCCAGCTGCAGAGCTGAAGGGAAGAAGCCCAAAGTGTCACAATGGCTCCTTGGCTTCATGTGCATCACCTGTGTCACAATGGTCTCCTTGATTCCATGAGGCCCCACTGGGTCACAATGGCTCCTTGCTTCCATGAGATTCCGCAATGTCACCATGGTCTCCTTCGATCCGCATTGTCATAATGGACAATTGGTTCCATGAGGCCCCGCTGTGTCACAATGGCCTCTTGGTTCCATAGGTTTTCTATTGTAACAATGGACTCCTTGGTTCTAGGAGCTCCCCTGCTTTTTGCAGAGGTGTCTTTGGTTCCAACAAGGCCCCGCTGTGTCTCAGTGCACCCTGGCTTCCATGCGTATCTGGAGTATCCCAAAGGCTCCTTGGTTCCACGAGGTCCTGCTGTGTCACAATGGATCCTGTGCGCCATGAGGCCCTACAAAGTCATCATGGAGCCTTGGTTCCATGTGGTTCCATTGTGTCCCAGTGGTCGCCTTGGTTCCATGAGTTTCCTTAGTGTCACAATGCTCTCCATGCTTCCATGATTCCCCACAATGTCACAATGCTCTCCATACTTCCATGAGGCCCTGCTTTGCCACAATGGTCCCCTTGTGTCCATGAGGCCCTGCTGTGTCCCAATGGACGTATGGTTCCATGAGGTTCCGTGCTGTCCCCATGGTCTTCTTGAATCCGCAGTGTAACAATGGACCATTGGTTCCCTGCGGCCTGGCTGTGTCTCAATGGGCTCCTTGATTCCATGATTCCCCATGGTGTCACCATGGAGCCTTGTTTCTAGGAGGTTCTGTACTGTCACAATTGTCTCCTTGATCCCATGAGCCCCTGCAGTGTCACAATGGCTCCTTGGTTCCATGAGGAACACAAAAGCTTTGCATCAACACTGAGCTACAGCTGCTGAACACACCTGGGAGCATGTGCTTGCATCAAAAGAGGGCTTCAAGCTGAGAATGGCACCAGCAGCTTCCATCTGCAACAGAGAGGCAGGGAAAGGACAGGGACAGAGAATTCAGTGGAAAGACTGCGAGAATTCTGCTCCCACAGATCATTCCTGCTCACAGTGTCCCTTGTAGAAAGGGGACAGCATTGCAGGCAGCCTGGAGTGAGCATGTGGGGTTTGTTGTTTAGGAAACCTGCTCAGGCTTTTCCATTCTTTCCCTACAAACAGGAAAACTTCTCCTGGGCCTGTGTGCAGGCAGAGCCCTGAGGAGAGCACGTGGCACATGGTGCAGTGGGCTGGGACAGCCAGCTGCAGAGCTGAAGGGAAGAAGCCCAAAGTGTCACAATGGCTCCTTGGCTTCATGTGCATCACCTGTGTCACAATGGTCTCCTTGATTCCATGAGGCCCCACTGGGTCACAATGGCTCCTTGCTTCCATGAGATTCCGCAATGTCACCATGGTCTCCTTCGATCCGCATTGTCATAATGGACAATTGGTTCCATGAGGCCCCGCTCTGTCACAATGGCCTCTTGGTTCCATAGGTTTTCTATTGTAACAATGGACTCCTTGGTTCTAGGAGCTCCCCTGCTTTTTGCAGAGGTGTCTTTGGTTCCAACAAGGCCCCGCTGTGTCTCAGTGCACCCTGGCTTCCATGCGTATCTGGAGTATCACAAAGGCTCCTTGGTTCCACGAGGTCCTGCTGTGTCACAATGGATCCTGTGCGCCATGAGGCCCTACAAAGTCATCATGGAGCCTTGGTTCCATGTGGTTCCATTGTGTCCTGCTGGTCGCCTTGGTTCCATGAGTTTCCTTACTGTCACAATGCTCTCCATACTTCCATGAGGCCCTGCTTTGCCACAATGGTCCCCTTGTGTCCATGAGGCCCTGCTGTGTCCCAATGGACGTATGGTTCCATGAGGTTCCGTGGTGTCCCCATGGTCTTCTTGAATCCGCAGTGTAACAATGGACCATTGGTTCCCTGCGGCCTGGCTGTGTCTCAATGGGCTCCTTGATTCCATGATTCCCCATGGTGTCACCATGGAGCCTTGTTTCTAGGAGGTTCTGTACTGTCACAATTGTCTCCTTGATCCCATGAGCCCCTGCAGTGTCACAATGGCTCCTTGGTTCCATGAGGAACACAAAAGCTTTGCATCAACACTGAGCTACAGCTGCTGAACACACCTGGGAGCATGTGCTTGCATCAAAAGAGGGCTTCAAGCTGAGAATGGCACCAGCAGCTTCCATCTGCAACAGAGAGGCAGGGAAAGGACAGGGACAGAGAATTCAGTGGAAAGACTGCGACAATTCTGCTCCCACAGATCATTCCTGCTCACAGTGTCCCTTGTAGAAAGGGGACAGCATTGCAGGCAGCCTGGAGTGAGCATGTGGGGTTTGTTGTTTAGGAAACCTGCTCAGGCTTTTCCATTCTTTCCTTAGAAACAGGAAAACTTCTCCTGGGCCTGTGTGCAGGCAGAGCCCTGAGGAGAGCACGTGGCACATGGTGCAGTGGGCTGGGACAGCCAGCTGCAGAGCTGAAGGGAAGAAGCCCAAAGTGTCACAATGGCTCCTTGGCTTCATGTGCATCACCTGTGTCACAATGGTCTCCTTGATTCCATGAGGCCCCACTGGGTCACAATGGCTCCTTGCTTCCATGAGGTTCCGCAGTGTCACCATGGTCTCCTTCGATCCGCATTGTCATAATGGACAATTGCTTCCATGTGGCCCCACTCTGTCACAATGGCCCCTTGGTTCCATAGCTTTTCTATTGTAACAATGCACTCCTTGGTTCTAGGAGCTCCCCTGCTTTTTGCAGAGGTGTCTTTGGTTCCAACAAGGCCCCGCTGTGTCTCAGTGCACCCTGGCTTCCATGCGCATCTGGAGTATCCCAAAGGCTCCTTGGTTCCACGCGCATCTGGAGTATCACAAAGACTCCTTGGTTCCACAAGGTCCTGCTGTGTCACAATGGATCCTGTGCGCCATGAGGCCCTACAAAGTCATCATGGAGCCTTGGTTCCATGTGGTTCCATTGTGTCCCAGTGGTCGCCTCGGTTCCATGAGTTTCCTTAGTGTCACAATGCTCTCCATGCTTCCATGATTCCCCACAATGTCACAATGCTCTCCATACTTCCATGAGGCCCTGCTTTGCCACAATGGTCCCCTTGTGTCCATGAGGCCCTGCTGTGTCCCAATGGACATATGGTTCCATGAGGTTCCGTGCTGTCCCCATGGTCTTCTTGAATCCGCAGTGTAACAATGGACCATTGGTTCCCTGCGGCCTGGCTGTGTCTCAATGGGCTCCTTGATTCCATGATTCCCCACGGTGTCACCATGGAGCCTTGTTTCTAGGAGGTTCTGTACTGTCACAATTGTCTCCTTGATCCCATGAGCCCCTGCAGTGTCACAATGGCTCCTTGGTTCCATGAGGAACACAAAAGCTTTGCATCAACACTGAGCTACAGCTGCGGAACACACCTGGGAGCATGTGCTTGCATCAAAAGAGGGCTTCAAGCTGAGAATGGCACCAGCAGCTTCCATCTGCAACAGAGAGGCAGGGAAAGGACAGGGACAGAGAATTCAGTGGAAAGACTGCGAGAATTCTGCTCCCACAGATCATTCCTGCTCACAGTGTCCCTTGTAGAAAGGGGACAGCATTGCAGGCAGCCTGGAGTGAGCATGTGGGGTTTGTTGTTTAGGAAACCTGCTCAGGCTTTTCCATTCTTTCCTTAGAAACAGGAAAACTTCTCCTGGGCATGTGTGCAGGCAGAGCCCTGAGGAGAGCAGGTGGCACATGGTGCAGTGGGCTGGGACAGCCAGCTGCAGAGCTGAAGGGAAGAAGCCCAAAGTGTCACAATGGCTCCTTGGCTTCATGTGCATCACCTGTGTCACAATGGTCTCCTTGATTCCATGAGGCCCCACTGGGTCACAATGGCTCCTTGCTTCCATGAGATTCCGCAATGTCACCATGGTCTCCTTCGATCCGCATTGTCATAATGGACAATTGGTTCCATGCGGCCCCGCTGTGTCACAATGGCCCCTTGGTTCCATAGGTTTTCTATTGTAACAATGGACTCCTTGGTTGTATGAGCTCCCCTGCTTTTTGCAGAGGTGTCTTTGGTTCCAACAAGGTCCAGCTGTGTCTCAGTGCACCCTGGCTTCCATGCGCATCTGGAGTATCCCAAAGGCTCCTTGGTTCCACACGCATCTGGAGTATCACAAAGACTCCTTGGTTCCACGAGGTCCTGCTGTGTCACAATGGATCCTGTGCACCATGAGGCCCTACAATGTCATCATGGAGCCTTGGTTCCATGTGGTTCCATTGTGTCCCAGTGGTCGCCTTGGTTCCATGAGTTTCCTTAGTGTCACAATGCTCTCCATGCTTCCATGATTCCCCACAATGTCACAATGCTCTCCATACTTCCATGAGGCCCTGCTTTGCCACAATGGTCCCCTTGTGTCCATGAGGCCCTGCTGTGTCCCAATGGACGTATGGTTCCATGAGGTTCCGTGCTGTCCCCATGGTCTTCTTGAATCCGCAGTGTAACAATGGACCATTGGTTCCCTGCGGCCTGGCTGTGTCTCAATGGGCTCCTTGATTCCATGATTCCCCATGGTGTCACCATGGAGCCTTGTTTCTAGGAGGTTCTGTACTGTCACAATTGTCTCCTTGATCCCATGAGCCCCTGCAGTGTCACAATGGCTCCTTGGTTCCATGAGGAACACAAAAGCTTTGCATCAACACTGAGCTACAGCTGCTGAACACACCTGGGAGCATGTGCTTGCATCAAAAGAGGGCTTCAAGCTGAGAATGGCACCAGCAGCTTCCATCTGCAACAGAGAGGCAGGGAAAGGACAGGGACAGAGAATTCAGTGGAAAGACTGCGACAATTCTGCTCCCACAGATCATTCCTGCTCACAGTGTCCCTTGTAGAAAGGGGACAGCATTGCAGGCAGCCTGGAGTGAGCATGTGGGGTTTGTTGTTTAGGAAACCTGCTCAGGCTTTTCCATTCTTTCCCTACAAACAGGAAAACTTCTCCTGGGCCTGTGTGCAGGCAGAGCCCTGAGGAGAGCACGTGGCACATGGTGCAGTGGGCTGGGACAGCCAGCTGCAGAGCTGAAGGGAAGAAGCCCAAAGTGTCACAATGGCTCCTTGGCTTCATGTGCATCACCTGTGTCACAATGGTCTCCTTGATTCCATGAGGCCCCACTGGGTCACAATGGCTCCTTGCTTCCATGAGATTCCGCAATGTCACCATGGTCTCCTTCGATCCGCATTGTCATAATGGACAATTGGTTCCATGAGGCCCCGCTCTGTCACAATGGCCTCTTGGTTCCATAGGTTTTCTATTGTAACAATGGACTCCTTGGTTCTAGGAGCTCCCCTGCTTTTTGCAGAGGTGTCTTTGGTTCCAACAAGGCCCCGCTGTGTCTCAGTGCACCCTGGCTTCCATGCGTATCTGGAGTATCACAAAGGCTCCTTGGTTCCACGAGGTCCTGCTGTGTCACAATGGATCCTGTGCGCCATGAGGCCCTACAAAGTCATCATGGAGCCTTGGTTCCATGTGGTTCCATTGTGTCCCAGTGGTCGCCTTGGTTCCATGAGTTTCCTTAGTGTCACAATGCTCTCCATGCTTCCATGATTCCCCACAATGTCACAATGCTCTCCATACTTCCATGAGGCCCTGCTTTGCCACAATGGTCCCCTTGTGTCCATGAGGCCCTGCTGTGTCCCAATGGACGTATGGTTCCATGAGGTTCCGTGGTGTCCCCATGGTCTTCTTGAATCCGCAGTGTAACAATGGACCATTGGTTCCCTGCGGCCTGGCTGTGTCTCAATGGGCTCCTTGATTCCATGATTCCCCACGGTGTCACCATGGAGCCTTGTTTCTAGGAGGTTCTGTACTGTCACAATTGTCTCCTTGATCCCATGAGCCCCTGCAGTGTCACAATGGCTCCTTGGTTCCATGAGGAACACAAAAGCTTTGCATCAACACTGAGCTACAGCTGCTGAACACACCTGGGAGCATGTGCTTGCATCAAAAGAGGGCTTCAAGCTGAGAATGGCACCAGCAGCTTCCATCTGCAACAGAGAGGCAGGGAAAGGACAGGGACAGAGAATTCAGTGGAAAGACTGCGACAATTCTGCTCCCACAGATCATTCCTGCTCACAGTGTCCCTTGTAGAAAGGGGACAGCATTGCAGGCAGCCTGGAGTGAGCATGTGGGGTTTGTTGTTTAGGAAACCTGCTCAGGCTTTTCCATTCTTTCCCTACAAACAGGAAAACTTCTCCTGGGCCTGTGTGCAGGCAGAGCCCTGAGGAGAGCACGTGGCACATGGTGCAGTGGGCTGGGACAGCCAGCTGCAGAGCTGAAGGGAAGAAGCCCAAAGTGTCACAATGGCTCCTTGGCTTCATGTGCATCACCTGTGTCACAATGGTCTCCTTGATTCCATGAGGCCCCACTGGGTCACAATGGCTCCTTGCTTCCATGAGGTTCCGCAGTGTCACCATGGTCTCCTTCGATCCGCATTGTCATAATGGACAATTGCTTCCATGTGGCCCCACTCTGTCACAATGGCCCCTTGGTTCCATAGCTTTTCTATTGTAACAATGCACTCCTTGGTTCTAGGAGCTCCCCTGCTTTTTGCAGAGGTGTCTTTGGTTCCAACAAGGCCCCGCTGTGTCTCAGTGCACCCTGGCTTCCATGCGCATCTGGAGTATCCCAAAGGCTCCTTGGTTCCACGCGCATCTGGAGTATCACAAAGACTCCTTGGTTCCACAAGGTCCTGCTGTGTCACAATGGATCCTGTGCGCCATGAGGCCCTACAAAGTCATCATGGAGCCTTGGTTCCATGTGGTTCCATTGTGTCCCAGTGGTCGCCTCGGTTCCATGAGTTTCCTTAGTGTCACAATGCTCTCCATGCTTCCATGATTCCCCACAATGTCACAATGCTCTCCATACTTCCATGAGGCCCTGCTTTGCCACAATGGTCCCCTTGTGTCCATGAGGCCCTGCTGTGTCCCAATGGACATATGGTTCCATGAGGTTCCGTGCTGTCCCCATGGTCTTCTTGAATCCGCAGTGTAACAATGGACCATTGGTTCCCTGCGGCCTGGCTGTGTCTCAATGGGCTCCTTGATTCCATGATTCCCCACGGTGTCACCATGGAGCCTTGTTTCTAGGAGGTTCTGTACTGTCACAATTGTCTCCTTGATCCCATGAGCCCCTGCAGTGTCACAATGGCTCCTTGGTTCCATGAGGAACACAAAAGCTTTGCATCAACACTGAGCTACAGCTGCGGAACACACCTGGGAGCATGTGCTTGCATCAAAAGAGGGCTTCAAGCTGAGAATGGCACCAGCAGCTTCCATCTGCAACAGAGAGGCAGGGAAAGGACAGGGACAGAGAATTCAGTGGAAAGACTGCGAGAATTCTGCTCCCACAGATCATTCCTGCTCACAGTGTCCCTTGTAGAAAGGGGACAGCATTGCAGGCAGCCTGGAGTGAGCATGTGGGGTTTGTTGTTTAGGAAACCTGCTCAGGCTTTTCCATTCTTTCCTTAGAAACAGGAAAACTTCTCCTGGGCATGTGTGCAGGCAGAGCCCTGAGGAGAGCAGGTGGCACATGGTGCAGTGGGCTGGGACAGCCAGCTGCAGAGCTGAAGGGAAGAAGCCCAAAGTGTCACAATGGCTCCTTGGCTTCATGTGCATCACCTGTGTCACAATGGTCTCCTTGATTCCATGAGGCCCCACTGGGTCACAATGGCTCCTTGCTTCCATGAGGTTCCGCAGTGTCACCATGGTCTCCTTCGATCCGCATTGTCATAATGGACAATTGGTTCCATGCGGCCCCGCTGTGTCACAATGGCCCCTTGGTTCCATAGGTTTTCTATTGTAACAATGCACTCCTTGGTTCTAGGAGCTCCCCTGCTTTTTGCAGAGGTGTCTTTGGTTCCAACAAGGTCCAGCTGTGTCTCAGTGCACCCTGGCTTCCATGCGCATCTGGAGTATCCCAAAGGCTCCTTGGTTCCACACGCATCTGGAGTATCACAAAGACTCCTTGGTTCCACGAGGTCCTGCTGTGTCACAATGGATCCTGTGCACCATGAGGCCCTACAAAGTCATCATGGAGCCTTGGTTCCATGTGGTTCCATTGTGTCCCAGTGGTCGCCTTGGTTCCATGAGTTTCCTTAGTGTCACAATGCTCTCCATGCTTCCATGATTCCCCACAATGTCACAATGCTCTCCATACTTCCATGAGGCCCTGCTTTGCCACAATGGTCCCCTTGTGTCCATGAGGCCCTGCTGTGTCCCAATGGACGTATGGTTCCATGAGGTTCCGTGCTGTCCCCATGGTCTTCTTGAATCCGCAGTGTAACAATGGACCATTGGTTCCCTGCGGCCTGGCTGTGTCTCAATGGGCTCCTTGATTCCATGATTCCCCATGGTGTCACCATGGAGCCTTGTTTCTAGGAGGTTCTGTACTGTCACAATTGTCTCCTTGATCCCATGAGCCCCTGCAGTGTCACAATGGCTCCTTGGTTCCATGAGGAACACAAAAGCTTTGCATCAACACTGAGCTACAGCTGCTGAACACACCTGGGAGCATGTGCTTGCATCAAAAGAGGGCTTCAAGCTGAGAATGGCACCAGCAGCTTCCATCTGCAACAGAGAGGCAGGGAAAGGACAGGGACAGAGAATTCAGTGGAAAGACTGCGACAATTCTGCTCCCACAGATCATTCCTGCTCACAGTGTCTCTTGTAGAAAGGGGACAGCATTGCAGGCAGCTTGGACTGAGCATGTGGGGTTTGTTGTTTAGGAAACCATGTCAGGCTTTTCCATTCTTTCCCTACAAACAGGAAAACTTCTCCTGGGCCTGTGTGCAGGCAGAGCCCTGAGGAGAGCACGTGGCACATGGTGCAGTGGGCTGGGACAGCCAGCTGCAGAGCTGAAGGGAAGAAGCCCAAAGTGTCACAATGGCTCCTTGGCTTCATGTGCATCACCTGTGTCACAATGGTCTCCTTGATTCCATGAGGCCCCACTGGGTCACAATGGCTCCTTGCTTCCATGAGATTCCGCAATGTCACCATGGTCTCCTTCGATCCGCATTGTCATAATGGACAATTGGTTCCATGAGGCCCCGCTGTGTCACAATGGCCTCTTGGTTCCATAGGTTTTCTATTGTAACAATGCACTCCTTGGTTCTAGGAGCTCCCCTGCTTTTTGCAGAGGTGTCTTTGGTTCCAACAAGGCCCCGCTGTGTCTCAGTGCACCCTGGCTTCCATGCGTATCTGGAGTATCACAAAGGCTCCTTGGTTCCATGAGGTCCTGCTGTGTCACAATGGATCCTGTGCGCCATGAGGCCCTACAAAGTCATCATGGAGCCTTGGTTCCATGTGGTTCCATTGTGTCCCGCTGGTCGCCTTGGTTCCATGAGTTTCCTTACTGTCACAATGCTCTCCATACTTCCATGAGGCCCTGCTTTGCCACAATGGTCCCCTTGTGTCCATGAGGCCCTGCTGTGTCCCAATGGACGTATGGTTCCATGAGGTTCCGTGCTGTCCCCATGGTCTTCTTGAATCCGCAGTGTAACAATGGACCATTGGTTCCCTGCGGCCTGGCTGTGTCTCAATGGGCTCCTTGATTCCATGATTCCCCATGGTGTCACCATGGAGCCTTGTTTCTAGGAGGTTCTGTACTGTCACAATTGTCTCCTTGATCCCATGAGCCCCTGCAGTGTCACAATGGCTCCTTGGTTCCATGAGGAACACAAAAGCTTTGCATCAACACTGAACAACAGCTGCGGAACACACCTGGGAGCCTGTGCTTGCATCAAAAGAGGGCTTCAAGCTGAGAATGGCACCGGCAGCTTCCATCTGCAACAGAGAGGCAGGGAAAGGACAGGGACAGAGAATTCAGTGGAAAGACTGCGACAATTCTGCTCCCACAGATCATTCCTGCTCACAGTGTCCCTTGTAGAAAGGGGACATCATTGCGGGCAGCCTGGACTGAGCATGTGGGGTTTGTTGTTTAGGAAACCTGCTCAGGCTTTTCCATTCTTTCCTTACAAACAGGAAAACTTCTCCTGGGCCTGTGTGCAGGCAGAGCCCTGAGGAGAGCACGTGGCACATGGTGCAGTGGGCTGGGACAGCCAGCTGCAGAGCTGAAGGGAAGAAGCCCAAAGTGTCACAATGGCTCCTTGGCTTCATGTGCATCACCTGTGTCACAATGGTCTCCTTGATTCCATGAGGCCCCACTGGGTCACAATGGCTCCTTGCTTCCATGAGGTTCCGCAGCGTGAGCATGCTCTCCTTCGATCCGCATTGTCATAATGGACAATTGGTTCCATGCGGCCCCGCTGTGTCACAATGGCCCCTTGGTTCCATAGGTTTTCTATTGTAACAATGGACTCCTTGGTTGTATGAGCTCCCCTGCTTTTTGCAGAGGTGTCTTTGGTTCCAACAAGGTCCAGCTGTGTCTCAGTGCACCCTGGCTTCCATGCGCATCTGGAGTATCCCAAAGGCTCCTTGGTTCCACGCGCATCTGGAGTATCACAAAGACTCCTTGGTTCCACGAGGTCCTGCTGTGTCACAATGGATCCTGTGCACCATGAGGCCCTACAAAGTCATCATGGAGCCTTGGTTCCATGTGGTTCCATTGTGTCCCAGTGGTCGCCTTGGTTCCATGAGTTTCCTTAGTGTCACAATGCTCTCCATGCTTCCATGATTCCCCACAATGTCACAATGCTCTCCATACTTCCATGAGGCCCTGCTTTGCCACAATGGTCCCCTTGTGTCCATGAGGCCCTGCTGTGTCCCAATGGACGTATGGTTCCATGAGGTTCCGTGCTGTCCCCATGGTCTTCTTGAATCCGCAGTGTAACAATGGACCATTGGTTCCCTGCGGCCTGGCTGTGTCTCAATGGGCTCCTTGATTCCATGATTCCCCATGGTGTCACCATGGAGCCTTGTTTCTAGGAGGTTCTGTACTGTCACAATTGTCTCCTTGATCCCATGAGCCCCTGCAGTGTCACAATGGCTCCTTGGTTCCATGAGGAACACAAAAGCTTTGCATCAACACTGAGCTACAGCTGCTGAACACACCTGGGAGCATGTGCTTGCATCAAAAGAGGGCTTCAAGCTGAGAATGGCACCAGCAGCTTCCATCTGCAACAGAGAGGCAGGGAAAGGACAGGGACAGAGAATTCAGTGGAAAGACTGCGAGAATTCTGCTCCCACAGATCATTCCTGCTCACAGTGTCTCTTGTAGAAAGGGGACAGCATTGCAGGCAGCTTGGACTGAGCATGTGGGGTTTGTTGTTTAGGAAACCATGTCAGGCTTTTCCATTCTTTCCCTACAAACAGGAAAACTTCTCCTGGGCCTGTGTGCAGGCAGAGCCCTGAGGAGAGCACGTGGCACATGGTGCAGTGGGCTGGGACAGCCAGCTGCAGAGCTGAAGGGAAGAAGCCCAAAGTGTCACAATGGCTCCTTGGCTTCATGTGCATCACCTGTGTCACAATGGTCTCCTTGATTCCATGAGGCCCCACTGGGTCACAATGGCTCCTTGCTTCCATGAGATTCCGCAATGTCACCATGGTCTCCTTCGATCCGCATTGTCATAATGGACAATTGGTTCCATGAGGCCCCGCTGTGTCACAATGGCCTCTTGGTTCCATAGGTTTTCTATTGTAACAATGCACTCCTTGGTTCTAGGAGCTCCCCTGCTTTTTGCAGAGGTGTCTTTGGTTCCAACAAGGCCCCGCTGTGTCTCAGTGCACCCTGGCTTCCATGCGTATCTGGAGTATCCCAAAGGCTCCTTGGTTCCACGAGGTCCTGCTGTGTCACAATGGATCCTGTGCGCCATGAGGCCCTACAAAGTCATCATGGAGCCTTGGTTCCATGTGGTTCCATTGTGTCCCAGTGGTCGCCTCGGTTCCATGAGTTTCCTTAGTGTCACAATGCTCTCCATGCTTCCATGATTCCCCACAATGTCACAATGCTCTCCATACTTCCATGAGGCCCTGCTTTGCCACAATGGTCCCCTTGTGTCCATGAGGCCCTGCTGTGTCCCAATGGACGTATGGTTCCATGAGGTTCCGTGCTGTCCCCATGGTCTTCTTGAATCCGCAGTGTAACAATGGACCATTGGTTCCCTGCGGCCTGGCTGTGTCTCAATGGGCTCCTTGATTCCATGATTCCCCATGGTGTCACCATGGAGCCTTGTTTCTAGGAGGTTCTGTACTGTCACAATTGTCTCCTTGATCCCATGAGCCCCTGCAGTGTCACAATGGCTCCTTGGTTCCATGAGGAACACAAAAGCTTTGCATCAACACTGAGCTACAGCTGCTGAACACACCTGGGAGCATGTGCTTGCATCAAAAGAGGGCTTCAAGCTGAGAATGGCACCAGCAGCTTCCATCTGCAACAGAGAGGCAGGGAAAGGACAGGGACAGAGAATTCAGTGGAAAGACTGCGACAATTCTGCTCCCACAGATCATTCCTGCTCACAGTGTCCCTTGTAGAAAGGGGACAGCATTGCAGGCAGCCTGGAGTGAGCATGTGGGGTTTGTTGTTTAGGAAACCTGCTCAGGCTTTTCCATTCTTTCCCTACAAACAGGAAAACTTCTCCTGGGCCTGTGTGCAGGCAGAGCCCTGAGGAGAGCACGTGGCACATGGTGCAGTGGGCTGGGACAGCCAGCTGCAGAGCTGAAGGGAAGAAGCCCAAAGTGTCACAATGGCTCCTTGGCTTCATGTGCATCACCTGTGTCACAATGGTCTCCTTGATTCCATGAGGCCCCACTGGGTCACAATGGCTCCTTGCTTCCATGAGATTCCGCAATGTCACCATGGTCTCCTTCGATCCGCATTGTCATAATGGACAATTGGTTCCATGAGGCCCCGCTGTGTCACAATGGCCTCTTGGTTCCATAGGTTTTCTATTGTAACAATGGACTCCTTGGTTCTAGGAGCTCCCCTGCTTTTTGCAGAGGTGTCTTTGGTTCCAACAAGGCCCCGCTGTGTCTCAGTGCACCCTGGCTTCCATGCGTATCTGGAGTATCACAAAGGCTCCTTGGTTCCACGAGGTCCTGCTGTGTCACAATGGATCCTGTGCGCCATGAGGCCCTACAAAGTCATCATGGAGCCTTGGTTCCATGTGGTTCCATTGTGTCCCAGTGGTCGCCTTGGTTCCATGAGTTTCCTTACTGTCACAATGCTCTCCATACTTCCATGAGGCCCTGCTTTGCCACAATGGTCCCCTTGTGTCCATGAGGCCCTGCTGTGTCCCAATGGACGTATGGTTCCATGAGGTTCCGTGCTGTCCCCATGGTCTTCTTGAATCCGCAGTGTAACAATGGACCATTGGTTCCCTGCGGCCTGGCTGTGTCTCAATGGGCTCCTTGATTCCATGATTCCCCATGGTGTCACCATGGAGCCTTGTTTCTAGGAGGTTCTGTACTGTCACAATTGTCTCCTTGATCCCATGAGCCCCTGCAGTGTCACAATGGCTCCTTGGTTCCATGAGGAACACAAAAGCTTTGCATCAACACTGAGCTACAGCTGCTGAACACACCTGGGAGCATGTGCTTGCATCAAAAGAGGGCTTCAAGCTGAGAATGGCACCAGCAGCTTCCATCTGCAACAGAGAGGCAGGGAAAGGACAGGGACAGAGAATTCAGTGGAAAGACTGCGAGAATTCTGCTCCCACAGATCATTCCTGCTCACAGTGTCCCTTGTAGAAAGGGGACAGCATTGCAGGCAGCCTGGAGTGAGCATGTGGGGTTTGTTGTTTAGGAAACCTGCTCAGGCTTTTCCATTCTTTCCTTAGAAACAGGAAAACTTCTCCTGGGCCTGTGTGCAGGCAGAGCCCTGAGGAGAGCACGTGGCACATGGTGCAGTGGGCTGGGACAGCCAGCTGCAGAGCTGAAGGGAAGAAGCCCAAAGTGTCACAATGGCTCCTTGGCTTCATGTGCATCACCTGTGTCACAATGGTCTCCTTGATTCCATGAGGCCCCACTGGGTCACAATGGCTCCTTGCTTCCATGAGGTTCCGCAGTGTCACCATGGTCTCCTTCGATCCGCATTGTCATAATGGACAATTGCTTCCATGTGGCCCCACTCTGTCACAATGGCCCCTTGGTTCCATAGCTTTTCTATTGTAACAATGCACTCCTTGGTTCTAGGAGCTCCCCTGCTTTTTGCAGAGGTGTCTTTGGTTCCAACAAGGCCCCGCTGTGTCTCAGTGCACCCTGGCTTCCATGCGCATCTGGAGTATCCCAAAGGCTCCTTGGTTCCACGCGCATCTGGAGTATCACAAAGACTCCTTGGTTCCACAAGGTCCTGCTGTGTCACAATGGATCCTGTGCGCCATGAGGCCCTACAAAGTCATCATGGAGCCTTGGTTCCATGTGGTTCCATTGTGTCCCAGTGGTCGCCTCGGTTCCATGAGTTTCCTTAGTGTCACAATGCTCTCCATGCTTCCATGATTCCCCACAATGTCACAATGCTCTCCATACTTCCATGAGGCCCTGCTTTGCCACAATGGTCCCCTTGTGTCCATGAGGCCCTGCTGTGTCCCAATGGACATATGGTTCCATGAGGTTCCGTGCTGTCCCCATGGTCTTCTTGAATCCGCAGTGTAACAATGGACCATTGGTTCCCTGCGGCCTGGCTGTGTCTCAATGGGCTCCTTGATTCCATGATTCCCCACGGTGTCACCATGGAGCCTTGTTTCTAGGAGGTTCTGTACTGTCACAATTGTCTCCTTGATCCCATGAGCCCCTGCAGTGTCACAATGGCTCCTTGGTTCCATGAGGAACACAAAAGCTTTGCATCAACACTGAGCTACAGCTGCGGAACACACCTGGGAGCATGTGCTTGCATCAAAAGAGGGCTTCAAGCTGAGAATGGCACCAGCAGCTTCCATCTGCAACAGAGAGGCAGGGAAAGGACAGGGACAGAGAATTCAGTGGAAAGACTGCGAGAATTCTGCTCCCACAGATCATTCCTGCTCACAGTGTCCCTTGTAGAAAGGGGACAGCATTGCAGGCAGCCTGGAGTGAGCATGTGGGGTTTGTTGTTTAGGAAACCTGCTCAGGCTTTTCCATTCTTTCCTTACAAACAGGAAAACTTCTCCTGGGCATGTGTGCAGGCAGAGCCCTGAGGAGAGCACGTGGCACATGGTGCAGTGGGCTGGGACAGCCAGCTGCAGAGCTGAAGGGAAGAAGCCCAAAGTGTCACAATGGCTCCTTGGCTTCATGTGCATCACCTGTGTCACAATGGTCTCCTTGATTCCATGAGGCCCCACTGGGTCACAATGGCTCCTTGCTTCCATGAGGTTCCGCAGTGTCACCATGGTCTCCTTCGATCCGCATTGTCATAATGGACAATTGGTTCCATGCGGCCCCGCTGTGTCACAATGGCCCCTTGGTTCCATAGGTTTTCTATTGTAACAATGGACTCCTTGGTTGTATGAGCTCCCCTGCTTTTTGCAGAGGTGTCTTTGGTTCCAACAAGGTCCAGCTGTGTCTCAGTGCACCCTGGCTTCCATGCGCATCTGGAGTATCCCAAAGGCTCCTTGGTTCCACACGCATCTGGAGTATCACAAAGACTCCTTGGTTCCACGAGGTCCTGCTGTGTCACAATGGATCCTGTGCACCATGAGGCCCTACAAAGTCATCATGGAGCCTTGGTTCCATGTGGTTCCATTGTGTCCCAGTGGTCGCCTTGGTTCCATGAGTTTCCTTAGTGTCACAATGCTCTCCATGCTTCCATGATTCCCCACAATGTCACAATGCTCTCCATACTTCCATGAGGCCCTGCTTTGCCACAATGGTCCCCTTGTGTCCATGAGGCCCTGCTGTGTCCCAATGGACGTATGGTTCCATGAGGTTCCGTGCTGTCCCCATGGTCTTCTTGAATCCGCAGTGTAACAATGGACCATTGGTTCCCTGCGGCCTGGCTGTGTCTCAATGGGCTCCTTGATTCCATGATTCCCCATGGTGTCACCATGGAGCCTTGTTTCTAGGAGGTTCTGTACTGTCACAATTGTCTCCTTGATCCCATGAGCCCCTGCAGTGTCACAATGGCTCCTTGGTTCCATGAGGAACACAAAAGCTTTGCATCAACACTGAGCTACAGCTGCTGAACACACCTGGGACTATATGCTTGCATCAAAAGAGGGCTTCAAGCTGAGAATGGCACCAGCAGCTTCCATCTGCAACAGAGAGGCAGGGAAAGGACAGGGACAGAGAATTCAGTGGAAAGACTGCGAGAATTCTGCTCCCACAGATCATTCCTGCTCACAGTGTCTCTTGTAGAAAGGGGACAGCATTGCAGGCAGCTTGGACTGAGCATGTGGGGTTTGTTGTTTAGGAAACCATGTCAGGCTTTTCCATTCTTTCCCTACAAACAGGAAAACTTCTCCTGGGCCTGTGTGCAGGCAGAGCCCTGAGGAGAGCACGTGGCACATGGTGCAGTGGGCTGGGACAGCCAGCTGCAGAGCTGAAGGGAAGAAGCCCAAAGTGTCACAATGGCTCCTTGGCTTCATGTGCATCACCTGTGTCACAATGGTCTCCTTGATTCCATGAGGCCCCACTGGGTCACAATGGCTCCTTGCTTCCATGAGATTCCGCAATGTCACCATGGTCTCCTTCGATCCGCATTGTCATAATGGACAATTGGTTCCATGAGGCCCCACTGTGTCACAATGGCCTCTTGGTTCCATAGGTTTTCTATTGTAACAAAGGACTCCTTGGTTCTAGGAGCTCCCCTGCTTTTTGCAGAGGTGTCTTTGGTTCCAACAAGGCCCCGCTGTGTCTCAGTGCACCCTGGCTTCCATGCGTATCTGGAGTATCCCAAAGGCTCCTTGGTTCCACGAGGTCCTGCTGTGTCACAATGGATCCTGTGCGCCATGAGGCCCTACAAAGTCATCATGGAGCCTTGGTTCCATGTGGTTCCATTGTGTCCCAGTGGTCGCCTTGGTTCCATGAGTTTCCTTACTGTCACAATGCTCTCCATACTTCCATGAGGCCCTGCTTTGCCACAATGGTCCCCTTGTGTCCATGAGGCGCTGCTGTGTCCCAATGGACGTATGGTTCCATGAGGTTCCGTGCTGTCCCCATGGTCTTCTTGAATCCGCAGTGTAACAATGGACCATTGGTTCCCTGCGGCCTGGCTGTGTCTCAATGGGCTCCTTGATTCCATGATTCCCCATGGTGTCACCATGGAGCCTTGTTTCTAGGAGGTTCTGTACTGTCACAATTGTCTCCTTGATCCCATGAGCCCCTGCAGTGTCACAATGGCTCCTTGGTTCCATGAGGAACACAAAAGCTTTGCATCAACACTGAGCTACAGCTGCTGAACACACCTGGGAGCATGTGCTTGCATCAAAAGAGGGCTTCAAGCTGAGAATGGCACCAGCAGCTTCCATCTGCAACAGAGAGGCAGGGAAAGGACAGGGACAGAGAATTCAGTGGAAAGACTGCGACAATTCTGCTCCCACAGATCATTCCTGCTCACAGTGTCCCTTGTAGAAAGGGGACAGCATTGCAGGCAGCCTGGAGTGAGCATGTGGGGTTTGTTGTTTAGGAAACCTGCTCAGGCTTTTCCATTCTTTCCCTACAAACAGGAAAACTTCTCCTGGGCCTGTGTGCAGGCAGAGCCCTGAGGAGAGCACGTGGCACATGGTGCAGTGGGCTGGGACAGCCAGCTGCAGAGCTGAAGGGAAGAAGCCCAAAGTGTCACAATGGCTCCTTGGCTTCATGTGCATCACCTGTGTCACAATGGTCTCCTTGATTCCATGAGGCCCCACTGGGTCACAATGGCTCCTTGCTTCCATGAGATTCCGCAATGTCACCATGGTCTCCTTCGATCCGCATTGTCATAATGGACAATTGGTTCCATGAGGCCCCGCTCTGTCACAATGGCCTCTTGGTTCCATAGGTTTTCTATTGTAACAATGGACTCCTTGGTTCTAGGAGCTCCCCTGCTTTTTGCAGAGGTGTCTTTGGTTCCAACAAGGCCCCGCTGTGTCTCAGTGCACCCTGGCTTCCATGCGTATCTGGAGTATCACAAAGGCTCCTTGGTTCCACGAGGTCCTGCTGTGTCACAATGGATCCTGTGCGCCATGAGGCCCTACAAAGTCATCATGGAGCCTTGGTTCCATGTGGTTCCATTGTGTCCTGCTGGTCGCCTTGGTTCCATGAGTTTCCTTACTGTCACAATGCTCTCCATACTTCCATGAGGCCCTGCTTTGCCACAATGGTCCCCTTGTGTCCATGAGGCCCTGCTGTGTCCCAATGGACGTATGGTTCCATGAGGTTCCGTGCTGTCCCCATGGTCTTCTTGAATCCGCAGTGTAACAATGGACCATTGGTTCCCTGCGGCCTGGCTGTGTCTCAATGGGCTCCTTGATTCCATGATTCC
The DNA here is from genome assembly GCF_965178545.1 of Coloeus monedula. Lineage (NCBI taxonomy): Eukaryota > Metazoa > Chordata > Aves > Passeriformes > Corvidae > Coloeus > Coloeus monedula. The sequence goes on along the minus strand of NC_138815.1, from coordinate 1,165,680 downwards.
CCATGGTGTCACCATGGAGCCTTGTTTCTAGGAGGTTCTGTACTGTCACAATTGTCTCCTTGATCCCATGAGCCCCTGCAGTGTCACAATGGCTCCTTGGTTCCATGAGGAACACAAAAGCTTTGCATCAACACTGAGCTACAGCTGCTGAACACACCTGGGAGCATGTGCTTGCATCAAAAGAGGGCTTCAAGCTGAGAATGGCACCAGCAGCTTCCATCTGCAACAGAGAGGCAGGGAAAGGACAGGGACAGAGAATTCAGTGGAAAGACTGCGACAATTCTGCTCCCACAGATCATTCCTGCTCACAGTGTCCCTTGTAGAAAGGGGACAGCATTGCAGGCAGCCTGGAGTGAGCATGTGGGGTTTGTTGTTTAGGAAACCTGCTCAGGCTTTTCCATTCTTTCCTTAGAAACAGGAAAACTTCTCCTGGGCCTGTGTGCAGGCAGAGCCCTGAGGAGAGCACGTGGCACATGGTGCAGTGGGCTGGGACAGCCAGCTGCAGAGCTGAAGGGAAGAAGCCCAAAGTGTCACAATGGCTCCTTGGCTTCATGTGCATCACCTGTGTCACAATGGTCTCCTTGATTCCATGAGGCCCCACTGGGTCACAATGGCTCCTTGCTTCCATGAGGTTCCGCAGTGTCACCATGGTCTCCTTCGATCCGCATTGTCATAATGGACAATTGCTTCCATGTGGCCCCACTCTGTCACAATGGCCCCTTGGTTCCATAGCTTTTCTATTGTAACAATGCACTCCTTGGTTCTAGGAGCTCCCCTGCTTTTTGCAGAGGTGTCTTTGGTTCCAACAAGGCCCCGCTGTGTCTCAGTGCACCCTGGCTTCCATGCGCATCTGGAGTATCCCAAAGGCTCCTTGGTTCCACGCGCATCTGGAGTATCACAAAGACTCCTTGGTTCCACAAGGTCCTGCTGTGTCACAATGGATCCTGTGCGCCATGAGGCCCTACAAAGTCATCATGGAGCCTTGGTTCCATGTGGTTCCATTGTGTCCCAGTGGTCGCCTCGGTTCCATGAGTTTCCTTAGTGTCACAATGCTCTCCATGCTTCCATGATTCCCCACAATGTCACAATGCTCTCCATACTTCCATGAGGCCCTGCTTTGCCACAATGGTCCCCTTGTGTCCATGAGGCCCTGCTGTGTCCCAATGGACATATGGTTCCATGAGGTTCCGTGCTGTCCCCATGGTCTTCTTGAATCCGCAGTGTAACAATGGACCATTGGTTCCCTGCGGCCTGGCTGTGTCTCAATGGGCTCCTTGATTCCATGATTCCCCACGGTGTCACCATGGAGCCTTGTTTCTAGGAGGTTCTGTACTGTCACAATTGTCTCCTTGATCCCATGAGCCCCTGCAGTGTCACAATGGCTCCTTGGTTCCATGAGGAACACAAAAGCTTTGCATCAACACTGAGCTACAGCTGCGGAACACACCTGGGAGCATGTGCTTGCATCAAAAGAGGGCTTCAAGCTGAGAATGGCACCAGCAGCTTCCATCTGCAACAGAGAGGCAGGGAAAGGACAGGGACAGAGAATTCAGTGGAAAGACTGCGAGAATTCTGCTCCCACAGATCATTCCTGCTCACAGTGTCCCTTGTAGAAAGGGGACAGCATTGCAGGCAGCCTGGAGTGAGCATGTGGGGTTTGTTGTTTAGGAAACCTGCTCAGGCTTTTCCATTCTTTCCTTAGAAACAGGAAAACTTCTCCTGGGCATGTGTGCAGGCAGAGCCCTGAGGAGAGCAGGTGGCACATGGTGCAGTGGGCTGGGACAGCCAGCTGCAGAGCTGAAGGGAAGAAGCCCAAAGTGTCACAATGGCTCCTTGGCTTCATGTGCATCACCTGTGTCACAATGGTCTCCTTGATTCCATGAGGCCCCACTGGGTCACAATGGCTCCTTGCTTCCATGAGGTTCCGCAGTGTCACCATGGTCTCCTTCGATCCGCATTGTCATAATGGACAATTGGTTCCATGCGGCCCCGCTGTGTCACAATGGCCCCTTGGTTCCATAGGTTTTCTATTGTAACAATGGACTCCTTGGTTGTATGAGCTCCCCTGCTTTTTGCAGAGGTGTCTTTGGTTCCAACAAGGTCCAGCTGTGTCTCAGTGCACCCTGGCTTCCATGCGCATCTGGAGTATCCCAAAGGCTCCTTGGTTCCACACGCATCTGGAGTATCACAAAGACTCCTTGGTTCCACGAGGTCCTGCTGTGTCACAATGGATCCTGTGCACCATGAGGCCCTACAAAGTCATCATGGAGCCTTGGTTCCATGTGGTTCCATTGTGTCCCAGTGGTCGCCTTGGTTCCATGAGTTTCCTTAGTGTCACAATGCTCTCCATGCTTCCATGATTCCCCACAATGTCACAATGCTCTCCATACTTCCATGAGGCCCTGCTTTGCCACAATGGTCCCCTTGTGTCCATGAGGCCCTGCTGTGTCCCAATGGACGTATGGTTCCATGAGGTTCCGTGCTGTCCCCATGGTCTTCTTGAATCCGCAGTGTAACAATGGACCATTGGTTCCCTGCGGCCTGGCTGTGTCTCAATGGGCTCCTTGATTCCATGATTCCCCATGGTGTCACCATGGAGCCTTGTTTCTAGGAGGTTCTGTACTGTCACAATTGTCTCCTTCATCCCATGAGCCCCTGCAGTGTCACAATGGCTCCTTGGTTCCATGAGGAACACAAAAGCTTTGCATCAACACTGAGCTACAGCTGCTGAACACACCTGGGACTATATGCTTGCATCAAAAGAGGGCTTCAAGCTGAGAATGGCACCAGCAGCTTCCATCTGCAACAGAGAGGCAGGGAAAGGACAGGGACAGAGAATTCAGTGGAAAGACTGCGAGAATTCTGCTCCCACAGATCATTCCTGCTCACAGTGTCTCTTGTAGAAAGGGGACAGCATTGCAGGCAGCTTGGACTGAGCATGTGGGGTTTGTTGTTTAGGAAACCATGTCAGGCTTTTCCATTCTTTCCCTACAAACAGGAAAACTTCTCCTGGGCCTGTGTGCAGGCAGAGCCCTGAGGAGAGCACGTGGCACATGGTGCAGTGGGCTGGGACAGCCAGCTGCAGAGCTGAAGGGAAGAAGCCCAAAGTGTCACAATGGCTCCTTGGCTTCATGTGCATCACCTGTGTCACAATGGTCTCCTTGATTCCATGAGGCCCCACTGGGTCACAATGGCTCCTTGCTTCCATGAGATTCCGCAATGTCACCATGGTCTCCTTCGATCCGCATTGTCATAATGGACAATTGGTTCCATGAGGCCCCGCTGTGTCACAATGGCCTCTTGGTTCCATAGGTTTTCTATTGTAACAATGGACTCCTTGGTTCTAGGAGCTCCCCTGCTTTTTGCAGAGGTGTCTTTGGTTCCAACAAGGCCCCGCTGTGTCTCAGTGCACCCTGGCTTCCATGCGTATCTGGAGTATCACAAAGGCTCCTTGGTTCCATGAGGTCCTGCTGTGTCACAATGGATCCTGTGCGCCATGAGGCCCTACAAAGTCATCATGGAGCCTTGGTTCCATGTGGTTCCATTGTGTCCCGCTGGTCGCCTTGGTTCCATGAGTTTCCTTACTGTCACAATGCTCTCCATACTTCCATGAGGCCCTGCTTTGCCACAATGGTCCCCTTGTGTCCATGAGGCCCTGCTGTGTCCCAATGGACGTATGGTTCCATGAGGTTCCGTGCTGTCCCCATGGTCTTCTTGAATCCGCAGTGTAACAATGGACCATTGGTTCCCTGCGGCCTGGCTGTGTCTCAATGGGCTCCTTGATTCCATGATTCCCCATGGTGTCACCATGGAGCCTTGTTTCTAGGAGGTTCTGTACTGTCACAATTGTCTCCTTGATCCCATGAGCCCCTGCAGTGTCACAATGGCTCCTTGGTTCCATGAGGAACACAAAAGCTTTGCATCAACACTGAACAACAGCTGCGGAACACACCTGGGAGCCTGTGCTTGCATCAAAAGAGGGCTTCAAGCTGAGAATGGCACCGGCAGCTTCCATCTGCAACAGAGAGGCAGGGAAAGGACAGGGACAGAGAATTCAGTGGAAAGACTGCGACAATTCTGCTCCCACAGATCATTCCTGCTCACAGTGTCCCTTGTAGAAAGGGGACATCATTGCGGGCAGCCTGGACTGAGCATGTGGGGTTTGTTGTTTAGGAAACCTGCTCAGGCTTTTCCATTCTTTCCTTACAAACAGGAAAACTTCTCCTGGGCCTGTGTGCAGGCAGAGCCCTGAGGAGAGCACGTGGCACATGGTGCAGTGGGCTGGGACAGCCAGCTGCAGAGCTGAAGGGAAGAAGCCCAAAGTGTCACAATGGCTCCTTGGCTTCATGTGCATCACCTGTGTCACAATGGTCTCCTTGATTCCATGAGGCCCCACTGGGTCACAATGGCTCCTTGCTTCCATGAGGTTCCGCAGCGTGAGCATGCTCTCCTTCGATCCGCATTGTCATAATGGACAATTGGTTCCATGCGGCCCCGCTGTGTCACAATGGCCCCTTGGTTCCATAGGTTTTCTATTGTAACAATGGACTCCTTGGTTGTATGAGCTCCCCTGCTTTTTGCACAGGTGTCTTTGGTTCCAACAAGGTCCAGCTGTGTCTCAGTGCACCCTGGCTTCCATGCGCATCTGGAGTATCCCAAAGGCTCCTTGGTTCCACGCGCATCTGGAGTATCACAAAGACTCCTTGGTTCCACGAGGTCCTGCTGTGTCACAATGGATCCTGTGCACCATGAGGCCCTACAAAGTCATCATGGAGCCTTGGTTCCATGTGGTTCCATTGTGTCCCAGTGGTCGCCTTGGTTCCATGAGTTTCCTTAGTGTCACAATGCTCTCCATGCTTCCATGATTCCCCACAATGTCACAATGCTCTCCATACTTCCATGAGGCCCTGCTTTGCCACAATGGTCCCCTTGTGTCCATGAGGCCCTGCTGTGTCCCAATGGACGTATGGTTCCATGAGGTTCCGTGCTGTCCCCATGGTCTTCTTGAATCCGCAGTGTAACAATGGACCATTGGTTCCCTGCGGCCTGGCTGTGTCTCAATGGGCTCCTTGATTCCATGATTCCCCATGGTGTCACCATGGAGCCTTGTTTCTAGGAGGTTCTGTACTGTCACAATTGTCTCCTTGATCCCATGAGCCCCTGCAGTGTCACAATGGCTCCTTGGTTCCATGAGGAACACAAAAGCTTTGCATCAACACTGAGCTACAGCTGCTGAACACACCTGGGAGCATGTGCTTGCATCAAAAGAGGGCTTCAAGCTGAGAATGGCACCAGCAGCTTCCATCTGCAACAGAGAGGCAGGGAAAGGACAGGGACAGAGAATTCAGTGGAAAGACTGCGAGAATTCTGCTCCCACAGATCATTCCTGCTCACAGTGTCTCTTGTAGAAAGGGGACAGCATTGCAGGCAGCTTGGACTGAGCATGTGGGGTTTGTTGTTTAGGAAACCATGTCAGGCTTTTCCATTCTTTCCCTACAAACAGGAAAACTTCTCCTGGGCCTGTGTGCAGGCAGAGCCCTGAGGAGAGCACGTGGCACATGGTGCAGTGGGCTGGGACAGCCAGCTGCAGAGCTGAAGGGAAGAAGCCCAAAGTGTCACAATGGCTCCTTGGCTTCATGTGCATCACCTGTGTCACAATGGTCTCCTTGATTCCATGAGGCCCCACTGGGTCACAATGGCTCCTTGCTTCCATGAGATTCCGCAATGTCACCATGGTCTCCTTCGATCCGCATTGTCATAATGGACAATTGGTTCCATGAGGCCCCGCTGTGTCACAATGGCCTCTTGGTTCCATAGGTTTTCTATTGTAACAATGCACTCCTTGGTTCTAGGAGCTCCCCTGCTTTTTGCAGAGGTGTCTTTGGTTCCAACAAGGTCCAGCTGTGTCTCAGTGCACCCTGGCTTCCATGCGTATCTGGAGTATCCCAAAGGCTCCTTGGTTCCACGAGGTCCTGCTGTGTCACAATGGATCCTGTGCGCCATGAGGCCCTACAAAGTCATCATGGAGCCTTGGTTCCATGTGGTTCCATTGTGTCCCAGTGGTCGCCTCGGTTCCATGAGTTTCCTTAGTGTCACAATGCTCTCCATGCTTCCATGATTCCCCACAATGTCACAATGCTCTCCATACTTCCATGAGGCCCTGCTTTGCCACAATGGTCCCCTTGTGTCCATGAGGCCCTGCTGTGTCCCAATGGACGTATGGTTCCATGAGGTTCCGTGCTGTCCCCATGGTCTTCTTGAATCCGCAGTGTAACAATGGACCATTGGTTCCCTGCGGCCTGGCTGTGTCTCAATGGGCTCCTTGATTCCATGATTCCCCATGGTGTCACCATGGAGCCTTGTTTCTAGGAGGTTCTGTACTGTCACAATTGTCTCCTTCATCCCATGAGCCCCTGCAGTGTCACAATGGCTCCTTGGTTCCATGAGGAACACAAAAGCTTTGCATCAACACTGAGCTACAGCTGCTGAACACACCTGGGAGCATGTGCTTGCATCAAAAGAGGGCTTCAAGCTGAGAATGGCACCAGCAGCTTCCATCTGCAACAGAGAGGCAGGGAAAGGACAGGGACAGAGAATTCAGTGGAAAGACTGCGACAATTCTGCTCCCACAGATCATTCCTGCTCACAGTGTCCCTTGTAGAAAGGGGACAGCATTGCAGGCAGCCTGGAGTGAGCATGTGGGGTTTGTTGTTTAGGAAACCTGCTCAGGCTTTTCCATTCTTTCCTTAGAAACAGGAAAACTTCTCCTGGGCCTGTGTGCAGGCAGAGCCCTGAGGAGAGCACGTGGCACATGGTGCAGTGGGCTGGGACAGCCAGCTGCAGAGCTGAAGGGAAGAAGCCCAAAGTGTCACAATGGCTCCTTGGCTTCATGTGCATCACCTGTGTCACAATGGTCTCCTTGATTCCATGAGGCCCCACTGGGTCACAATGGCTCCTTGCTTCCATGAGGTTCCGCAGTGTCACCATGGTCTCCTTCGATCCGCATTGTCATAATGGACAATTGCTTCCATGTGGCCCCACTCTGTCACAATGGCCCCTTGGTTCCATAGCTTTTCTATTGTAACAATGCACTCCTTGGTTCTAGGAGCTCCCCTGCTTTTTGCAGAGGTGTCTTTGGTTCCAACAAGGCCCCGCTGTGTCTCAGTGCACCCTGGCTTCCATGCGCATCTGGAGTATCCCAAAGGCTCCTTGGTTCCACGCGCATCTGGAGTATCACAAAGACTCCTTGGTTCCACAAGGTCCTGCTGTGTCACAATGGATCCTGTGCGCCATGAGGCCCTACAAAGTCATCATGGAGCCTTGGTTCCATGTGGTTCCATTGTGTCCCAGTGGTCGCCTCGGTTCCATGAGTTTCCTTAGTGTCACAATGCTCTCCATGCTTCCATGATTCCCCACAATGTCACAATGCTCTCCATACTTCCATGAGGCCCTGCTTTGCCACAATGGTCCCCTTGTGTCCATGAGGCCCTGCTGTGTCCCAATGGACATATGGTTCCATGAGGTTCCGTGCTGTCCCCATGGTCTTCTTGAATCCGCAGTGTAACAATGGACCATTGGTTCCCTGCGGCCTGGCTGTGTCTCAATGGGCTCCTTGATTCCATGATTCCCCACGGTGTCACCATGGAGCCTTGTTTCTAGGAGGTTCTGTACTGTCACAATTGTCTCCTTGATCCCATGAGCCCCTGCAGTGTCACAATGGCTCCTTGGTTCCATGAGGAACACAAAAGCTTTGCATCAACACTGAGCTACAGCTGCGGAACACACCTGGGAGCATGTGCTTGCATCAAAAGAGGGCTTCAAGCTGAGAATGGCACCAGCAGCTTCCATCTGCAACAGAGAGGCAGGGAAAGGACAGGGACAGAGAATTCAGTGGAAAGACTGCGAGAATTCTGCTCCCACAGATCATTCCTGCTCACAGTGTCCCTTGTAGAAAGGGGACAGCATTGCAGGCAGCCTGGAGTGAGCATGTGGGGTTTGTTGTTTAGGAAACCTGCTCAGGCTTTTCCATTCTTTCCTTAGAAACAGGAAAACTTCTCCTGGGCATGTGTGCAGGCAGAGCCCTGAGGAGAGCAGGTGGCACATGGTGCAGTGGGCTGGGACAGCCAGCTGCAGAGCTGAAGGGAAGAAGCCCAAAGTGTCACAATGGCTCCTTGGCTTCATGTGCATCACCTGTGTCACAATGGTCTCCTTGATTCCATGAGGCCCCACTGGGTCACAATGGCTCCTTGCTTCCATGAGGTTCCGCAGTGTCACCATGGTCTCCTTCGATCCGCATTGTCATAATGGACAATTGGTTCCATGCGGCCCCGCTGTGTCACAATGGCCCCTTGGTTCCATAGGTTTTCTATTGTAACAATGGACTCCTTGGTTGTATGAGCTCCCCTGCTTTTTGCAGAGGTGTCTTTGGTTCCAACAAGGTCCAGCTGTGTCTCAGTGCACCCTGGCTTCCATGCGCATCTGGAGTATCCCAAAGGCTCCTTGGTTCCACACGCATCTGGAGTATCACAAAGACTCCTTGGTTCCACGAGGTCCTGCTGTGTCACAATGGATCCTGTGCACCATGAGGCCCTACAAAGTCATCATGGAGCCTTGGTTCCATGTGGTTCCATTGTGTCCCAGTGGTCGCCTTGGTTCCATGAGTTTCCTTAGTGTCACAATGCTCTCCATGCTTCCATGATTCCCCACAATGTCACAATGCTCTCCATACTTCCATGAGGCCCTGCTTTGCCACAATGGTCCCCTTGTGTCCATGAGGCCCTGCTGTGTCCCAATGGACGTATGGTTCCATGAGGTTCCGTGCTGTCCCCATGGTCTTCTTGAATCCGCACTGTAACAATGGACCATTGGTTCCCTGCGGCCTGGCTGTGTCTCAATGGGCTCCTTGATTCCATGATTCCCCATGGTGTCACCATGGAGCCTTGTTTCTAGGAGGTTCTGTACTGTCACAATTGTCTCCTTGATCCCATGAGCCCCTGCAGTGTCACAATGGCTCCTTGGTTCCATGAGGAACACAAAAGCTTTGCATCAACACTGAGCTACAGCTGCTGAACACACCTGGGACTATATGCTTGCATCAAAAGAGGGCTTCAAGCTGAGAATGGCACCAGCAGCTTCCATCTGCAACAGAGAGGCAGGGAAAGGACAGGGACAGAGAATTCAGTGGAAAGACTGCGAGAATTCTGCTCCCACAGATCATTCCTGCTCACAGTGTCTCTTGTAGAAAGGGGACAGCATTGCAGGCAGCTTGGACTGAGCATGTGGGGTTTGTTGTTTAGGAAACCATGTCAGGCTTTTCCATTCTTTCCCTACAAACAGGAAAACTTCTCCTGGGCCTGTGTGCAGGCAGAGCCCTGAGGAGAGCACGTGGCACATGGTGCAGTGGGCTGGGACAGCCAGCTGCAGAGCTGAAGGGAAGAAGCCCAAAGTGTCACAATGGCTCCTTGGCTTCATGTGCATCACCTGTGTCACAATGGTCTCCTTGATTCCATGAGGCCCCACTGGGTCACAATGGCTCCTTGCTTCCATGAGATTCCGCAATGTCACCATGGTCTCCTTCGATCCGCATTGTCATAATGGACAATTGGTTCCATGAGGCCCCGCTGTGTCACAATGGCCTCTTGGTTCCATAGGTTTTCTATTGTAACAAAGGACTCCTTGGTTCTAGGAGCTCCCCTGCTTTTTGCAGAGGTGTCTTTGGTTCCAACAAGGCCCCGCTGTGTCTCAGTGCACCCTGGCTTCCATGCGTATCTGGAGTATCCCAAAGGCTCCTTGGTTCCACGAGGTCCTGCTGTGTCACAATGGATCCTGTGCGCCATGAGGCCCTACAAAGTCATCATGGAGCCTTGGTTCCATGTGGTTCCATTGTGTCCCAGTGGTCGCCTTGGTTCCATGAGTTTCCTTACTGTCACAATGCTCTCCATACTTCCATGAGGCCCTGCTTTGCCACAATGGTCCCCTTGTGTCCATGAGGCGCTGCTGTGTCCCAATGGACGTATGGTTCCATGAGGTTCCGTGCTGTCCCCATGGTCTTCTTGAATCCGCAGTGTAACAATGGACCATTGGTTCCCTGCGGCCTGGCTGTGTCTCAATGGGCTCCTTGATTCCATGATTCCCCACGGTGTCACCATGGAGCCTTGTTTCTAGGAGGTTCTGTACTGTCACAATTGTCTCCTTGATCCCATGAGCCCCTGCAGTGTCACAATGGCTCCTTGGTTCCATGAGGAACACAAAAGCTTTGCATCAACACTGAGCTACAGCTGCGGAACACACCTGGGAGCATGTGCTTGCATCAAAAGAGGGCTTCAAGCTGAGAATGGCACCAGCAGCTTCCATCTGCAACAGAGAGGCAGGGAAAGGACAGGGACAGAGAATTCAGTGGAAAGACTGCGACAATTCTGCTCCCACAGATCATTCCTGCTCACAGTGTCCCTTGTAGAAAGGGGACAGCATTGCAGGCAGCCTGGAGTGAGCATGTGGGGTTTGTTGTTTAGGAAACCTGCTCAGGCTTTTCCATTCTTTCCTTACAAACAGGAAAACTTCTCCTGGGCCTGTGTGCAGGCAGAGCCCTGAGGAGAGCACGTGGCACATGGTGCAGTGGGCTGGGACAGCCAGCTGCAGAGCTGAAGGGAAGAAGCCCAAAGTGTCACAATGGCTCCTTGGCTTCATGTGCATCACCTGTGTCACAATGGTCTCCTTGATTCCATGAGGCCCCACTGGGTCACAGTGGCTCCTTGCTTCCATGAGGTTCCGCAGTGTCACCATGGTCTCCTTCGATCCGCATTGTCATAATGGACAATTGGTTCCATGCGGCCCCGCTGTGTCACAATGGCCCCTTGGTTCCATAGGTTTTCTATTGTAACAATGGACTCCTTGGTTGTATGACCTCCCCTTCTTTTTGCACAGGTGTCTTTGGTTCCAACAAGGTCCAGCTGTGTCTCAGTGCACCCTGGCTTCCATGCGCATCTGGAGTATCCCAAAGGCTCCTTGGTTCCACGCGCATCTGGAGTATCACAAAGACTCCTTGGTTCCACGAGGTCCTGCTGTGTCACAATGGATCCTGTGCACCATGAGGCCCTACAAAGTCATCATGGAGCCTTGGTTCCATGTGGTTCCATTGTGTCCCAGTGGTCGCCTTGGTTCCATGAGTTTCCTTAGTGTCACAATGCTCTCCATGCTTCCATGATTCCCCACAATGTCACAATGCTCTCCATACTTCCATGAGGCCCTGTTTGCCACAATGGTCCCCTTGTGTCCATGAGGCGCTGCTGTGTCCCAATGGACGTATGGTTCCATGAGGTTCCGTGCTGTCCCCATGGTCTTCTTGAATCCGCAGTGTAACAATGGACCATTGGTTCCCTGCGGCCTGGCTGTGTCTCAATGGGCTCCTTGATTCCATGATTCCCCATGGTGTCACCATGGAGCCTTGTTTCTAGGAGGTTCTGTACTGTCACAATTGTCTCCTTCATCCCATGAGCCCCTGCAGTGTCACAATGGCTCCTTGGTTCCATGAGGAACACAAAAGCTTTGCATCAACACTGAGCTACAGCTGCTGAACACACCTGGGACTATATGCTTGCATCAAAAGAGGGCTTCAAGCTGAGAATGGCACCAGCAGCTTCCATCTGCAACAGAGAGGCAGGGAAAGGACAGGGACAGAGAATTCAGTGGAAAGACTGCGAGAATTCTGCTCCCACAGATCATTCCTGCTCACAGTGTCTCTTGTAGAAAGGGGACAGCATTGCAGGCAGCTTGGACTGAGCATGTGGGGTTTGTTGTTTAGGAAACCATGTCAGGCTTTTCCATTCTTTCCCTACAAACAGGAAAACTTCTCCTGGGCCTGTGTGCAGGCAGAGCCCTGAGGAGAGCACGTGGCACATGGTGCAGTGGGCTGGGACAGCCAGCTGCAGAGCTGAAGGGAAGAAGCCCAAAGTGTCACAATGGCTCCTTGGCTTCATGTGCATCACCTGTGTCACAATGGTCTCCTTGATTCCATGAGGCCCCACTGGGTCACAATGGCTCCTTGCTTCCATGAGATTCCGCAATGTCACCATGGTCTCCTTCGATCCGCATTGTCATAATGGACAATTGGTTCCATGAGGCCCCGCTGTGTCACAATGGCCTCTTGGTTCCATAGGTTTTCTATTGTAACAATGGACTCCTTGGTTCTAGGAGCTCCCCTGCTTTTTGCAGAGGTGTCTTTGGTTCCAACAAGGCCCCGCTGTGTCTCAGTGCACCCTGGCTTCCATGCGTATCTGGAGTATCACAAAGGCTCCTTGGTTCCACGAGGTCCTGCTGTGTCACAATGGATCCTGTGCGCCATGAGGCCCTACAAAGTCATCATGGAGCCTTGGTTCCATGTGGTTCCATTGTGTCCCAGTGGTCGCCTTGGTTCCATGAGTTTCCTTACTGTCACAATGCTCTCCATACTTCCATGAGGCCCTGCTTTGCCACAATGGTCCCCTTGTGTCCATGAGGCGCTGCTGTGTCCCAATGGACGTATGGTTCCATGAGGTTCCGTGCTGTCCCCATGGTCTTCTTGAATCCGCAGTGTAACAATGGACCATTGGTTCCCTGCTGCCTGGCTGTGTCTCAATGGGCTCCTTGATTCCATGATTCCCCATGGTGTCACCATGGAGCCTTGTTTCTAGGAGGTTCTGTACTGTCACAATTGTCTCCTTGATCCCATGAGCCCCTGCAGTGTCACAATGGCTCCTTGGTTCCATGAGGAACACAAAAGCTTTGCATCAACACTGAGCTACAGCTGCTGAACACACCTGGGAGCATGTGCTTGCATCAAAAGAGGGCTTCAAGCTGAGAATGGCACCAGCAGCTTCCATCTGCAACAGAGAGGCAGGGAAAGGACAGGGACAGAGAATTCAGTGGAAAGACTGCGACAATTCTGCTCCCACAGATCATTCCTGCTCACAGTGTCCCTTGTAGAAAGGGGACATCATTGCAGGCAGCCTGGAGTGAGCATGTGGGGTTTGTTGTTTAGGAAACCTGCTCAGGCTTTTCCATTCTTTCCTTACAAACAGGAAAACTTCTCCTGGGCCTGTGTGCAGGCAGAGCCCTGAGGAGAGCACGTGGCACATGGTGCAGTGGGCTGGGACAGCCAGCTGCAGAGCTGAAGGGAAGAAGCCCAAAGTGTCACAATGGCTCCTTGGCTTCATGTGCATCACCTGTGTCACAATGGTCTCCTTGATTCCATGAGGCCCCACTGGGTCACAATGGCTCCTTGCTTCCATGAGGTTCCGCAGTGTCACCATGGTCTCCTTCGATCCGCATTGTCATAATGGACAATTGGTTCCATGCGGCCCCGCTGTGTCACAATGGCCCCTTGGTTCCATAGGTTTTCTATTGTAACAATGGACTCCTTGGTTGTATGAGCTCCCCTGCTTTTTGCAGAGGTGTCTTTGGTTCCAACAAGGCCCCGCTGTGTCTCAGTGCACCCTGGCTTCCATGCACATCTGGAGTATCACAAAGACTCCTTGGTTCCACGAGGTCCTGCTGTGTCACAATGGATCCTGTGCGCCATGAGGCCCTACAAAGTCATCATGGAGCCTTGGTTCCATGTGGTTCCATTGTGTCCCAGTGGTCGCCTCGGTTCCATGAGTTTCCTTAGTGTCACAATGCTCTCCATGCTTCCATGATTCCCCACAATGTCACAATGCTCTCCATACTTCCATGAGGCCCTGCTTTGCCACAATGGTCCCCTTGTGTCCATGAGGCCCTGCTGTGTCCCAATGGACGTATGGTTCCATGAGGTTCCGTGGTGTCCCCATGGTCTTCTTGAATCCGCAGTGTAACAATGGACCATTGGTTCCCTGCGGCCTGGCTGTGTCTCAATGGGCTCCTTGATTCCATGATTCCCCACGGTGTCACCATGGAGCCTTGTTTCTAGGAGGTTCTGTACTGTCACAATTGTCTCCTTGATCCCATGAGCCCCTGCAGTGTCACAATGGCTCCTTGGTTCCATGAGGAACACAAAAGCTTTGCATCAACACTGAGCTACAGCTGCGGAACACACCTGGGAGCATGTGCTTGCATCAAAAGAGGGCTTCAAGCTGAGAATGGCACCAGCAGCTTCCATCTGCAACAGAGAGGCAGGGAAAGGACAGGGACAGAGAATTCAGTGGAAAGACTGCGAGAATTCTGCTCCCACAGATCATTCCTGCTCACAGTGTCCCTTGTAGAAAGGGGACAGCATTGCAGGCAGCCTGGAGTGAGCATGTGGGGTTTGTTGTTTAGGAAACCATGTCAGGCTTTTCCATTCTTTCCTTAGAAACAGGAAAACTTCTCCTGGGCATGTGTGCAGGCAGAGCCCTGAGGAGAGCACGTGGCACATGGTGCAGTGGGCTGGGACAGCCAGCTGCAGAGCTGAAGGGAAGAAGCCCAAAGTGTCACAATGGCTCCTTGGCTTCATGTGCATCACCTGTGTCACAATGGTCTCCTTGATTCCATGAGGCCCCACTGGGTCACAATGGCTCCTTGCTTCCATGAGGTTCCGCAGTGTCACCATGGTCTCCTTCGATCCGCATTGTCATAATGGACAATTGGTTCCATGCGGCCCCGCTGTGTCACAATGGCCCCTTGGTTCCATAGGTTTTCTATTGTAACAATGGACTCCTTGGTTGTATGAGCTCCCCTGCTTTTTGCAGAGGTGTCTTTGGTTCCAACAAGGTCCAGCTGTGTCTCAGTGCACCCTGGCTTCCATGCGCATCTGGAGTATCCCAAAGGCTTCTTGGTTCCACACGCATCTGGAGTATCACAAAGACTCCTTGGTTCCACGAGGTCCTGCTGTGTCACAATGGATCCTGTGCACCATGAGGCCCTACAAAGTCATCATGGAGCCTTGGTTCCATGTGGTTCCATTGTGTCCCAGTGGTCGCCTTGGTTCCATGAGTTTCCTTAGTGTCACAATGCTCTCCATGCTTCCATGATTCCCCACAATGTCACAATGCTCTCCATACTTCCATGAGGCCCTGTTTGCCACAATGGTCCCCTTGTGTCCATGAGGCCCTGCTGTGTCCCAATGGACGTATGGTTCCATGAGGTTCCGTGCTGTCCCCATGGTCTTCTTGAATCCGCAGTGTAACAATGGACCATTGGTTCCCTGCGGCCTGGCTGTGTCTCAATGGGCTCCTTGATTCCATGATTCCCCATGGTGTCACCATGGAGCCTTGTTTCTAGGAGGTTCTGTACTGTCACAATTGTCTCCTTGATCCCATGAGCCCCTGCAGTGTCACAATGGCTCCTTGGTTCCATGAGGAACACAAAAGCTTTGCATCAACACTGAGCTACAGCTGCGGAACACACCTGGGAGCATGTGCTTGCATCAAAAGAGGGCTTCAAGCTGAGAATGGCACCAGCAGCTTCCATCTGCAACAGAGAGGCAGGGAAAGGACAGGGACAGAGAATTCAGTGGAAAGACTGCGACAATTCTGCTCCCACAGATCATTCCTGCTCACAGTGTCCCTTGTAGAAAGGGGACAGCATTGCAGGCAGCCTGGACTGAGCATGTGGGGTTTGTTGTTTAGGAAACCTGCTCAGGCTTTTCCATTCTTTCCTTAGAAACAGGAAAACTTCTCCTGGGCATGTGTGCAGGCAGAGCCCTGAGGAGAGCAGGTGGCACATGGTGCAGTGGGCTGGGACAGCCAGCTGCAGAGCTGAAGGGAAGAAGCCCAAAGTGTCACAATGGCTCCTTGGCTTCAAGTGCATCACCTGTGTCACAATGGTCTCCTTGATTCCATGAGGCCCCACTGGGTCACAATGGCTCCTTGCTTCCATGAGGTTCCGCAGTGTCACCATGGTCTCCTTCGATCCGCATTGTCATAATGGACAATTGGTTCCATGCGGCCCCGCTGTGTCACAATGGCCCCTTGGTTCCATAGGTTTTCTATTGTAACAATGGACTCCTTGGTTGTATGAGCTCCCCTGCTTTTTGCAGAGGTGTCTTTGGTTCCAACAAGGCCCCGCTGTGTCTCAGTGCACCCTGGCTTCCATGCGCATCTGGAGTATCCCAAAGGCTCCTTGGTTCCACACGCATCTGGAGTATCACAAAGACTCCTTGGTTCCACGAGGTCCTGCTGTGTCACAATGGATCCTGTGCACCATGAGGCCCTACAAAGTCATCATGGAGCCTTGGTTCCATGTGGTTCCATTGTGTCCCAGTGGTCGCCTCGGTTCCATGAGTTTCCTTAGTGTCACAATGCTCTCCATGCTTCCATGATTCCCCACAATGTCACAATGCTCTCCATACTTCCATGAGGCCCTGTTTGCCACAATGGTCCCCTTGTGTCCATGAGGCGCTGCTGTGTCCCAATGGACGTATGGTTCCATGAGGTTCCGTGCTGTCCCCATGGTCTTCTTGAATCCGCAGTGTAACAATGGACCATTGGTTCCCTGCGGCCTGGCTGTGTCTCAATGGGCTCCTTGATTCCATGATTCCCCATGGTGTCACCATGGAGCCTTGTTTCTAGGAGGTTCTGTACTGTCACAATTGTCTCCTTGATCCCATGAGCCCCTGCAGTGTCACAATGGCTCCTTGGTTCCATGAGGAACACAAAAGCTTTGCATCAACACTGAGCTACAGCTGCTGAACACACCTGGGAGCATGTGCTTGCATCAAAAGAGGGCTTCAAGCTGAGAATGGCACCAGCAGCTTCCATCTGCAACAGAGAGGCAGGGAAAGGACAGGGACAGAGAATTCAGTGGAAAGACTGCGACAATTCTGCTCCCACAGATCATTCCTGCTCACAGTGTCCCTTGTAGAAAGGGGACAGCATTGCAGGCAGCCTGGACTGAGCATGTGGGGTTTGTTGTTTAGGAAACCATGTCAGGCTTTTCCATTCTTTCCCTACAAACAGGAAAACTTCTCCTGGGCCTGCGTGCAGGCAGAGCCCTGAGGAGAGCACGTGGCACATGGTGCAGTGGGCTGGGACAGCCAGCTGCAGAGCTGAAGGGAAGAAGCCCAAAGTGTCACAATGGCTCCTTGGCTTCATGTGCATCACCTGTGTCACAATGGTCTCCTTGATTCCATGAGGCCCCACTGGGTCACAATGGCTCCTTGCTTCCATGAGATTCCGCAATGTCACCATGGTCTCCTTCGATCCGCATTGTCATAATGGACAATTGGTTCCATGAGGCCCCGCTGTGTCACAATGGCCTCTTGGTTCCATAGGTTTTCTATTGTAACAAAGGACTCCTTGGTTCTAGGAGCTCCCCTGCTTTTTGCAGAGGTGTCTTTGGTTCCAACAAGGCCCCGCTGTGTCTCAGTGCACCCTGGCTTCCATGCGTATCTGGAGTATCCCAAAGGCTCCTTGGTTCCACGAGGTCCTGCTGTGTCACAATGGATCCTGTGCGCCATGAGGCCCTACAAAGTCATCATGGAGCCTTGGTTCCATGTGGTTCCATTGTGTCCCAGTGGTCGCCTTGGTTCCATGAGTTTCCTTACTGTCACAATGCTCTCCATACTTCCATGAGGCCCTGCTTTGCCACAATGGTCCCCTTGTGTCCATGAGGCCCTGCTGTGTCCCAATGGACGTATGGTTCCATGAGGTTCCGTGCTGTCCCCATGGTCTTCTTGAATCCGCAGTGTAACAATGGACCATTGGTTCCCTGCGGCCTGGCTGTGTCTCAATGGGCTCCTTGATTCCATGATTCCCCATGGTGTCACCATGGAGCCTTGTTTCTAGGAGGTTCTGTACTGTCACAATTGTCTCCTTGATCC
This sequence comes from Coloeus monedula, assembly GCF_965178545.1. Lineage (NCBI taxonomy): Eukaryota > Metazoa > Chordata > Aves > Passeriformes > Corvidae > Coloeus > Coloeus monedula. Next base: position 1,147,931 of record NC_138815.1, on the reverse strand, counting down.
CATGAGCCCCTGCAGTGTCACAATGGCTCCTTGGTTCCATGAGGAACACAAAAGCTTTGCATCAACACTGAGCTACAGCTGCTGAACACACCTGGGAGCATGTGCTTGCATCAAAAGAGGGCTTCAAGCTGAGAATGGCACCAGCAGCTTCCATCTGCAACAGAGAGGCAGGGAAAGGACAGGGACAGAGAATTCAGTGGAAAGACTGCGAGAATTCTGCTCCCACAGATCATTCCTGCTCACAGTGTCCCTTGTAGAAAGGGGACAGCATTGCAGGCAGCCTGGAGTGAGCATGTGGGGTTTGTTGTTTAGGAAACCTGCTCAGGCTTTTCCATTCTTTCCTTAGAAACAGGAAAACTTCTCCTGGGCCTGTGTGCAGGCAGAGCCCTGAGGAGAGCACGTGGCACATGGTGCAGTGGGCTGGGACAGCCAGCTGCAGAGCTGAAGGGAAGAAGCCCAAAGTGTCACAATGGCTCCTTGGCTTCATGTGCATCACCTGTGTCACAATGGTCTCCTTGATTCCATGAGGCCCCACTGGGTCACAATGGCTCCTTGCTTCCATGAGGTTCCGCAGTGTCACCATGGTCTCCTTCGATCCGCATTGTCATAATGGACAATTGCTTCCATGTGGCCCCACTCTGTCACAATGGCCCCTTGGTTCCATAGCTTTTCTATTGTAACAATGCACTCCTTGGTTCTAGGAGCTCCCCTGCTTTTTGCAGAGGTGTCTTTGGTTCCAACAAGGCCCCGCTGTGTCTCAGTGCACCCTGGCTTCCATGCGCATCTGGAGTATCCCAAAGGCTCCTTGGTTCCACGCGCATCTGGAGTATCACAAAGACTCCTTGGTTCCACAAGGTCCTGCTGTGTCACAATGGATCCTGTGCGCCATGAGGCCCTACAAAGTCATCATGGAGCCTTGGTTCCATGTGGTTCCATTGTGTCCCAGTGGTCGCCTCGGTTCCATGAGTTTCCTTAGTGTCACAATGCTCTCCATGCTTCCATGATTCCCCACAATGTCACAATGCTCTCCATACTTCCATGAGGCCCTGCTTTGCCACAATGGTCCCCTTGTGTCCATGAGGCCCTGCTGTGTCCCAATGGACATATGGTTCCATGAGGTTCCGTGCTGTCCCCATGGTCTTCTTGAATCCGCAGTGTAACAATGGACCATTGGTTCCCTGCGGCCTGGCTGTGTCTCAATGGGCTCCTTGATTCCATGATTCCCCACGGTGTCACCATGGAGCCTTGTTTCTAGGAGGTTCTGTACTGTCACAATTGTCTCCTTGATCCCATGAGCCCCTGCAGTGTCACAATGGCTCCTTGGTTCCATGAGGAACACAAAAGCTTTGCATCAACACTGAGCTACAGCTGCGGAACACACCTGGGAGCATGTGCTTGCATCAAAAGAGGGCTTCAAGCTGAGAATGGCACCAGCAGCTTCCATCTGCAACAGAGAGGCAGGGAAAGGACAGGGACAGAGAATTCAGTGGAAAGACTGCGAGAATTCTGCTCCCACAGATCATTCCTGCTCACAGTGTCCCTTGTAGAAAGGGGACAGCATTGCAGGCAGCCTGGAGTGAGCATGTGGGGTTTGTTGTTTAGGAAACCTGCTCAGGCTTTTCCATTCTTTCCTTAGAAACAGGAAAACTTCTCCTGGGCATGTGTGCAGGCAGAGCCCTGAGGAGAGCAGGTGGCACATGGTGCAGTGGGCTGGGACAGCCAGCTGCAGAGCTGAAGGGAAGAAGCCCAAAGTGTCACAATGGCTCCTTGGCTTCATGTGCATCACCTGTGTCACAATGGTCTCCTTGATTCCATGAGGCCCCACTGGGTCACAATGGCTCCTTGCTTCCATGAGGTTCCGCAGTGTCACCATGGTCTCCTTCGATCCGCATTGTCATAATGGACAATTGGTTCCATGCGGCCCCGCTGTGTCACAATGGCCCCTTGGTTCCATAGGTTTTCTATTGTAACAATGGACTCCTTGGTTGTATGAGCTCCCCTGCTTTTTGCAGAGGTGTCTTTGGTTCCAACAAGGTCCAGCTGTGTCTCAGTGCACCCTGGCTTCCATGCGCATCTGGAGTATCCCAAAGGCTCCTTGGTTCCACACGCATCTGGAGTATCACAAAGACTCCTTGGTTCCACGAGGTCCTGCTGTGTCACAATGGATCCTGTGCACCATGAGGCCCTACAAAGTCATCATGGAGCCTTGGTTCCATGTGGTTCCATTGTGTCCCAGTGGTCGCCTTGGTTCCATGAGTTTCCTTAGTGTCACAATGCTCTCCATGCTTCCATGATTCCCCACAATGTCACAATGCTCTCCATACTTCCATGAGGCCCTGCTTTGCCACAATGGTCCCCTTGTGTCCATGAGGCCCTGCTGTGTCCCAATGGACGTATGGTTCCATGAGGTTCCGTGCTGTCCCCATGGTCTTCTTGAATCCGCAGTGTAACAATGGACCATTGGTTCCCTGCGGCCTGGCTGTGTCTCAATGGGCTCCTTGATTCCATGATTCCCCATGGTGTCACCATGGAGCCTTGTTTCTAGGAGGTTCTGTACTGTCACAATTGTCTCCTTGATCCCATGAGCCCCTGCAGTGTCACAATGGCTCCTTGGTTCCATGAGGAACACAAAAGCTTTGCATCAACACTGAGCTACAGCTGCTGAACACACCTGGGAGCATGTGCTTGCATCAAAAGAGGGCTTCAAGCTGAGAATGGCACCAGCAGCTTCCATCTGCAACAGAGAGGCAGGGAAAGGACAGGGACAGAGAATTCAGTGGAAAGACTGCGAGAATTCTGCTCCCACAGATCATTCCTGCTCACAGTGTCTCTTGTAGAAAGGGGACAGCATTGCAGGCAGCTTGGACTGAGCATGTGGGGTTTGTTGTTTAGGAAACCATGTCAGGCTTTTCCATTCTTTCCCTACAAACAGGAAAACTTCTCCTGGGCCTGTGTGCAGGCAGAGCCCTGAGGAGAGCACGTGGCACATGGTGCAGTGGGCTGGGACAGCCAGCTGCAGAGCTGAAGGGAAGAAGCCCAAAGTGTCACAATGGCTCCTTGGCTTCATGTGCATCACCTGTGTCACAATGGTCTCCTTGATTCCATGAGGCCCCACTGGGTCACAATGGCTCCTTGCTTCCATGAGATTCCGCAATGTCACCATGGTCTCCTTCGATCCGCATTGTCATAATGGACAATTGGTTCCATGAGGCCCCGCTGTGTCACAATGGCCTCTTGGTTCCATAGGTTTTCTATTGTAACAATGGACTCCTTGGTTCTAGGAGCTCCCCTGCTTTTTGCAGAGGTGTCTTTGGTTCCAACAAGGCCCCGCTGTGTCTCAGTGCACCCTGGCTTCCATGCGTATCTGGAGTATCACAAAGGCTCCTTGGTTCCATGAGGTCCTGCTGTGTCACAATGGATCCTGTGCGCCATGAGGCCCTACAAAGTCATCATGGAGCCTTGGTTCCATGTGGTTCCATTGTGTCCCGCTGGTCGCCTTGGTTCCATGAGTTTCCTTACTGTCACAATGCTCTCCATACTTCCATGAGGCCCTGCTTTGCCACAATGGTCCCCTTGTGTCCATGAGGCCCTGCTGTGTCCCAATGGACGTATGGTTCCATGAGGTTCCGTGCTGTCCCCATGGTCTTCTTGAATCCGCAGTGTAACAATGGACCATTGGTTCCCTGCGGCCTGGCTGTGTCTCAATGGGCTCCTTGATTCCATGATTCCCCATGGTGTCACCATGGAGCCTTGTTTCTAGGAGGTTCTGTACTGTCACAATTGTCTCCTTGATCCCATGAGCCCCTGCAGTGTCACAATGGCTCCTTGGTTCCATGAGGAACACAAAAGCTTTGCATCAACACTGAACAACAGCTGCGGAACACACCTGGGAGCCTGTGCTTGCATCAAAAGAGGGCTTCAAGCTGAGAATGGCACCGGCAGCTTCCATCTGCAACAGAGAGGCAGGGAAAGGACAGGGACAGAGAATTCAGTGGAAAGACTGCGACAATTCTGCTCCCACAGATCATTCCTGCTCACAGTGTCCCTTGTAGAAAGGGGACATCATTGCGGGCAGCCTGGACTGAGCATGTGGGGTTTGTTGTTTAGGAAACCTGCTCAGGCTTTTCCATTCTTTCCTTACAAACAGGAAAACTTCTCCTGGGCCTGTGTGCAGGCAGAGCCCTGAGGAGAGCACGTGGCACATGGTGCAGTGGGCTGGGACAGCCAGCTGCAGAGCTGAAGGGAAGAAGCCCAAAGTGTCACAATGGCTCCTTGGCTTCATGTGCATCACCTGTGTCACAATGGTCTCCTTGATTCCATGAGGCCCCACTGGGTCACAATGGCTCCTTGCTTCCATGAGGTTCCGCAGCGTGAGCATGCTCTCCTTCGATCCGCATTGTCATAATGGACAATTGGTTCCATGCGGCCCCGCTGTGTCACAATGGCCCCTTGGTTCCATAGGTTTTCTATTGTAACAATGGACTCCTTGGTTGTATGAGCTCCCCTGCTTTTTGCACAGGTGTCTTTGGTTCCAACAAGGTCCAGCTGTGTCTCAGTGCACCCTGGCTTCCATGCGCATCTGGAGTATCCCAAAGGCTCCTTGGTTCCACGCGCATCTGGAGTATCACAAAGACTCCTTGGTTCCACGAGGTCCTGCTGTGTCACAATGGATCCTGTGCACCATGAGGCCCTACAAAGTCATCATGGAGCCTTGGTTCCATGTGGTTCCATTGTGTCCCAGTGGTCGCCTTGGTTCCATGAGTTTCCTTAGTGTCACAATGCTCTCCATGCTTCCATGATTCCCCACAATGTCACAATGCTCTCCATACTTCCATGAGGCCCTGCTTTGCCACAATGGTCCCCTTGTGTCCATGAGGCCCTGCTGTGTCCCAATGGACGTATGGTTCCATGAGGTTCCGTGCTGTCCCCATGGTCTTCTTGAATCCGCAGTGTAACAATGGACCATTGGTTCCCTGCGGCCTGGCTGTGTCTCAATGGGCTCCTTGATTCCATGATTCCCCATGGTGTCACCATGGAGCCTTGTTTCTAGGAGGTTCTGTACTGTCACAATTGTCTCCTTGATCCCATGAGCCCCTGCAGTGTCACAATGGCTCCTTGGTTCCATGAGGAACACAAAAGCTTTGCATCAACACTGAGCTACAGCTGCTGAACACACCTGGGAGCATGTGCTTGCATCAAAAGAGGGCTTCAAGCTGAGAATGGCACCAGCAGCTTCCATCTGCAACAGAGAGGCAGGGAAAGGACAGGGACAGAGAATTCAGTGGAAAGACTGCGAGAATTCTGCTCCCACAGATCATTCCTGCTCACAGTGTCTCTTGTAGAAAGGGGACAGCATTGCAGGCAGCTTGGACTGAGCATGTGGGGTTTGTTGTTTAGGAAACCATGTCAGGCTTTTCCATTCTTTCCCTACAAACAGGAAAACTTCTCCTGGGCCTGTGTGCAGGCAGAGCCCTGAGGAGAGCACGTGGCACATGGTGCAGTGGGCTGGGACAGCCAGCTGCAGAGCTGAAGGGAAGAAGCCCAAAGTGTCACAATGGCTCCTTGGCTTCATGTGCATCACCTGTGTCACAATGGTCTCCTTGATTCCATGAGGCCCCACTGGGTCACAATGGCTCCTTGCTTCCATGAGATTCCGCAATGTCACCATGGTCTCCTTCGATCCGCATTGTCATAATGGACAATTGGTTCCATGAGGCCCCGCTGTGTCACAATGGCCTCTTGGTTCCATAGGTTTTCTATTGTAACAATGCACTCCTTGGTTCTAGGAGCTCCCCTGCTTTTTGCAGAGGTGTCTTTGGTTCCAACAAGGCCCCGCTGTGTCTCAGTGCACCCTGGCTTCCATGCGTATCTGGAGTATCCCAAAGGCTCCTTGGTTCCACGAGGTCCTGCTGTGTCACAATGGATCCTGTGCGCCATGAGGCCCTACAAAGTCATCATGGAGCCTTGGTTCCATGTGGTTCCATTGTGTCCCAGTGGTCGCCTCGGTTCCATGAGTTTCCTTAGTGTCACAATGCTCTCCATGCTTCCATGATTCCCCACAATGTCACAATGCTCTCCATACTTCCATGAGGCCCTGCTTTGCCACAATGGTCCCCTTGTGTCCATGAGGCCCTGCTGTGTCCCAATGGACGTATGGTTCCATGAGGTTCCGTGCTGTCCCCATGGTCTTCTTGAATCCGCAGTGTAACAATGGACCATTGGTTCCCTGCGGCCTGGCTGTGTCTCAATGGGCTCCTTGATTCCATGATTCCCCATGGTGTCACCATGGAGCCTTGTTTCTAGGAGGTTCTGTACTGTCACAATTGTCTCCTTGATCCCATGAGCCCCTGCAGTGTCACAATGGCTCCTTGGTTCCATGAGGAACACAAAAGCTTTGCATCAACACTGAGCTACAGCTGCTGAACACACCTGGGAGCATGTGCTTGCATCAAAAGAGGGCTTCAAGCTGAGAATGGCACCAGCAGCTTCCATCTGCAACAGAGAGGCAGGGAAAGGACAGGGACAGAGAATTCAGTGGAAAGACTGCGACAATTCTGCTCCCACAGATCATTCCTGCTCACAGTGTCCCTTGTAGAAAGGGGACAGCATTGCAGGCAGCCTGGAGTGAGCATGTGGGGTTTGTTGTTTAGGAAACCTGCTCAGGCTTTTCCATTCTTTCCCTACAAACAGGAAAACTTCTCCTGGGCCTGTGTGCAGGCAGAGCCCTGAGGAGAGCACGTGGCACATGGTGCAGTGGGCTGGGACAGCCAGCTGCAGAGCTGAAGGGAAGAAGCCCAAAGTGTCACAATGGCTCCTTGGCTTCATGTGCATCACCTGTGTCACAATGGTCTCCTTGATTCCATGAGGCCCCACTGGGTCACAATGGCTCCTTGCTTCCATGAGATTCCGCAATGTCACCATGGTCTCCTTCGATCCGCATTGTCATAATGGACAATTGGTTCCATGAGGCCCCGCTGTGTCACAATGGCCTCTTGGTTCCATAGGTTTTCTATTGTAACAATGGACTCCTTGGTTCTAGGAGCTCCCCTGCTTTTTGCAGAGGTGTCTTTGGTTCCAACAAGGCCCCGCTGTGTCTCAGTGCACCCTGGCTTCCATGCGTATCTGGAGTATCACAAAGGCTCCTTGGTTCCACGAGGTCCTGCTGTGTCACAATGGATCCTGTGCGCCATGAGGCCCTACAAAGTCATCATGGAGCCTTGGTTCCATGTGGTTCCATTGTGTCCTGCTAGTCGCCTTGGTTCCATGAGTTTCCTTACTGTCACAATGCTCTCCATACTTCCATGAGGCCCTGCTTTGCCACAATGGTCCCCTTGTGTCCATGAGGCGCTGCTGTGTCCCAATGGACGTATGGTTCCATGAGGTTCCGTGCTGTCCCCATGGTCTTCTTGAATCCGCAGTGTAACAATGGACCATTGGTTCCCTGCGGCCTGGCTGTGTCTCAATGGGCTCCTTGATTCCATGATTCCCCATGGTGTCACCATGGAGCCTTGTTTCTAGGAGGTTCTGTACTGTCACAATTGTCTCCTTGATCCCATGAGCCCCTGCAGTGTCACAATGGCTCCTTGGTTCCATGAGGAACACAAAAGCTTTGCATCAACACTGAGCTACAGCTGCTGAACACACCTGGGAGCATGTGCTTGCATCAAAAGAGGGCTTCAAGCTGAGAATGGCACCAGCAGCTTCCATCTGCAACAGAGAGGCAGGGAAAGGACAGGGACAGAGAATTCAGTGGAAAGACTGCGAGAATTCTGCTCCCACAGATCATTCCTGCTCACAGTGTCCCTTGTAGAAAGGGGACAGCATTGCAGGCAGCCTGGAGTGAGCATGTGGGGTTTGTTGTTTAGGAAACCTGCTCAGGCTTTTCCATTCTTTCCTTACAAACAGGAAAACTTCTCCTGGGCCTGTGTGCAGGCAGAGCCCTGAGGAGAGCACGTGGCACATGGTGCAGTGGGCTGGGACAGCCAGCTGCAGAGCTGAAGGGAAGAAGCCCAAAGTGTCACAATGGCTCCTTGGCTTCATGTGCATCACCTGTGTCACAATGGTCTCCTTGATTCCATGAGGCCCCACTGGGTCACAATGGCTCCTTGCTTCCATGAGGTTCCGCAGTGTCACCATGGTCTCCTTCGATCCGCATTGTCATAATGGACAATTGCTTCCATGTGGCCCCACTCTGTCACAATGGCCCCTTGGTTCCATAGCTTTTCTATTGTAACAATGCACTCCTTGGTTCTAGGAGCTCCCCTGCTTTTTGCAGAGGTGTCTTTGGTTCCAACAAGGCCCCGCTGTGTCTCAGTGCACCCTGGCTTCCATGCGCATCTGGAGTATCCCAAAGGCTCCTTGGTTCCACGCGCATCTGGAGTATCACAAAGACTCCTTGGTTCCACAAGGTCCTGCTGTGTCACAATGGATCCTGTGCGCCATGAGGCCCTACAAAGTCATCATGGAGCCTTGGTTCCATGTGGTTCCATTGTGTCCCAGTGGTCGCCTCGGTTCCATGAGTTTCCTTAGTGTCACAATGCTCTCCATGCTTCCATGATTCCCCACAATGTCACAATGCTCTCCATACTTCCATGAGGCCCTGCTTTGCCACAATGGTCCCCTTGTGTCCATGAGGCCCTGCTGTGTCCCAATGGACATATGGTTCCATGAGGTTCCGTGCTGTCCCCATGGTCTTCTTGAATCCGCAGTGTAACAATGGACCATTGGTTCCCTGCGGCCTGGCTGTGTCTCAATGGGCTCCTTGATTCCATGATTCCCCACGGTGTCACCATGGAGCCTTGTTTCTAGGAGGTTCTGTACTGTCACAATTGTCTCCTTGATCCCATGAGCCCCTGCAGTGTCACAATGGCTCCTTGGTTCCATGAGGAACACAAAAGCTTTGCATCAACACTGAGCTACAACTGCTGAACACACCTGGGAGCATGTGCTTGCATCAAAAGAGGGCTTCAAGCTGAGAATGGCACCAGCAGCTTCCATCTGCAACAGAGAGGCAGGGAAAGGACAGGGACAGAGAATTCAGTGGAAAGACTGCGACAATTCTGCTCCCACAGATCATTCCTGCTCACAGTGTCCCTTGTAGAAAGGGGACAGCATTGCAGGCAGCCTGGAGTGAGCATGTGGGGTTTGTTGTTTAGGAAACCTGCTCAGGCTTTTCCATTCTTTCCTTACAAACAGGAAAACTTCTCCTGGGCCTGTGTGCAGGCAGAGCCCTGAGGAGAGCACGTGGCACATGGTGCAGTGGGCTGGGACAGCCAGCTGCAGAGCTGAAGGGAAGAAGCCCAAAGTGTCACAATGGCTCCTTGGCTTCATGTGCATCACCTGTGTCACAATGGTCTCCTTGATTCCATGAGGCCCCACTGGGTCACAATGGCTCCTTGCTTCCATGAGGTTCCGCAGTGTCACCATGGTCTCCTTCGATCCGCATTGTCATAATGGACAATTGGTTCCATGCGGCCCCGCTGTGTCACAATGGCCCCTTGGTTCCATAGGTTTTCTATTGTAACAATGGACTCCTTGGTTGTATGAGCTCCCCTGCTTTTTGCAGAGGTGTCTTTGGTTCCAACAAGGTCCAGCTGTGTCTCAGTGCACCCTGGCTTCCATGCGCATCTGGAGTATCCCAAAGGCTCCTTGGTTCCACACGCATCTGGAGTATCACAAAGACTCCTTGGTTCCACGAGGTCCTGCTGTGTCACAATGGATCCTGTGCACCATGAGGCCCTACAAAGTCATCATGGAGCCTTGGTTCCATGTGGTTCCATTGTGTCCCAGTGGTCGCCTTGGTTCCATGAGTTTCCTTAGTGTCACAATGCTCTCCATGCTTCCATGATTCCCCACAATGTCACAATGCTCTCCATACTTCCATGAGGCCCTGCTTTGCCACAATGGTCCCCTTGTGTCCATGAGGCCCTGCTGTGTCCCAATGGACGTATGGTTCCATGAGGTTCCGTGCTGTCCCCATGGTCTTCTTGAATCCGCACTGTAACAATGGACCATTGGTTCCCTGCGGCCTGGCTGTGTCTCAATGGGCTCCTTGATTCCATGATTCCCCATGGTGTCACCATGGAGCCTTGTTTCTAGGAGGTTCTGTACTGTCACAATTGTCTCCTTGATCCCATGAGCCCCTGCAGTGTCACAATGGCTCCTTGGTTCCATGAGGAACACAAAAGCTTTGCATCAACACTGAGCTACAGCTGCTGAACACACCTGGGACTATATGCTTGCATCAAAAGAGGGCTTCAAGCTGAGAATGGCACCAGCAGCTTCCATCTGCAACAGAGAGGCAGGGAAAGGACAGGGACAGAGAATTCAGTGGAAAGACTGCGAGAATTCTGCTCCCACAGATCATTCCTGCTCACAGTGTCTCTTGTAGAAAGGGGACAGCATTGCAGGCAGCTTGGACTGAGCATGTGGGGTTTGTTGTTTAGGAAACCATGTCAGGCTTTTCCATTCTTTCCCTACAAACAGGAAAACTTCTCCTGGGCCTGTGTGCAGGCAGAGCCCTGAGGAGAGCACGTGGCACATGGTGCAGTGGGCTGGGACAGCCAGCTGCAGAGCTGAAGGGAAGAAGCCCAAAGTGTCACAATGGCTCCTTGGCTTCATGTGCATCACCTGTGTCACAATGGTCTCCTTGATTCCATGAGGCCCCACTGGGTCACAATGGCTCCTTGCTTCCATGAGATTCCGCAATGTCACCATGGTCTCCTTCGATCCGCATTGTCATAATGGACAATTGGTTCCATGAGGCCCCGCTGTGTCACAATGGCCTCTTGGTTCCATAGGTTTTCTATTGTAACAAAGGACTCCTTGGTTCTAGGAGCTCCCCTGCTTTTTGCAGAGGTGTCTTTGGTTCCAACAAGGCCCCGCTGTGTCTCAGTGCACCCTGGCTTCCATGCGTATCTGGAGTATCCCAAAGGCTCCTTGGTTCCACGAGGTCCTGCTGTGTCACAATGGATCCTGTGCGCCATGAGGCCCTACAAAGTCATCATGGAGCCTTGGTTCCATGTGGTTCCATTGTGTCCCAGTGGTCGCCTTGGTTCCATGAGTTTCCTTACTGTCACAATGCTCTCCATACTTCCATGAGGCCCTGCTTTGCCACAATGGTCCCCTTGTGTCCATGAGGCGCTGCTGTGTCCCAATGGACGTATGGTTCCATGAGGTTCCGTGCTGTCCCCATGGTCTTCTTGAATCCGCAGTGTAACAATGGACCATTGGTTCCCTGCGGCCTGGCTGTGTCTCAATGGGCTCCTTGATTCCATGATTCCCCACGGTGTCACCATGGAGCCTTGTTTCTAGGAGGTTCTGTACTGTCACAATTGTCTCCTTGATCCCATGAGCCCCTGCAGTGTCACAATGGCTCCTTGGTTCCATGAGGAACACAAAAGCTTTGCATCAACACTGAGCTACAGCTGCGGAACACACCTGGGAGCATGTGCTTGCATCAAAAGAGGGCTTCAAGCTGAGAATGGCACCAGCAGCTTCCATCTGCAACAGAGAGGCAGGGAAAGGACAGGGACAGAGAATTCAGTGGAAAGACTGCGACAATTCTGCTCCCACAGATCATTCCTGCTCACAGTGTCCCTTGTAGAAAGGGGACAGCATTGCAGGCAGCCTGGAGTGAGCATGTGGGGTTTGTTGTTTAGGAAACCTGCTCAGGCTTTTCCATTCTTTCCTTACAAACAGGAAAACTTCTCCTGGGCCTGTGTGCAGGCAGAGCCCTGAGGAGAGCACGTGGCACATGGTGCAGTGGGCTGGGACAGCCAGCTGCAGAGCTGAAGGGAAGAAGCCCAAAGTGTCACAATGGCTCCTTGGCTTCATGTGCATCACCTGTGTCACAATGGTCTCCTTGATTCCATGAGGCCCCACTGGGTCACAGTGGCTCCTTGCTTCCATGAGGTTCCGCAGTGTCACCATGGTCTCCTTCGATCCGCATTGTCATAATGGACAATTGGTTCCATGCGGCCCCGCTGTGTCACAATGGCCCCTTGGTTCCATAGGTTTTCTATTGTAACAATGGACTCCTTGGTTGTATGACCTCCCCTTCTTTTTGCACAGGTGTCTTTGGTTCCAACAAGGTCCAGCTGTGTCTCAGTGCACCCTGGCTTCCATGCGCATCTGGAGTATCCCAAAGGCTCCTTGGTTCCACGCGCATCTGGAGTATCACAAAGACTCCTTGGTTCCACGAGGTCCTGCTGTGTCACAATGGATCCTGTGCACCATGAGGCCCTACAAAGTCATCATGGAGCCTTGGTTCCATGTGGTTCCATTGTGTCCCAGTGGTCGCCTTGGTTCCATGAGTTTCCTTAGTGTCACAATGCTCTCCATGCTTCCATGATTCCCCACAATGTCACAATGCTCTCCATACTTCCATGAGGCCCTGTTTGCCACAATGGTCCCCTTGTGTCCATGAGGCGCTGCTGTGTCCCAATGGACGTATGGTTCCATGAGGTTCCGTGCTGTCCCCATGGTCTTCTTGAATCCGCAGTGTAACAATGGACCATTGGTTCCCTGCGGCCTGGCTGTGTCTCAATGGGCTCCTTGATTCCATGATTCCCCATGGTGTCACCATGGAGCCTTGTTTCTAGGAGGTTCTGTACTGTCACAATTGTCTCCTTCATCCCATGAGCCCCTGCAGTGTCACAATGGCTCCTTGGTTCCATGAGGAACACAAAAGCTTTGCATCAACACTGAGCTACAGCTGCTGAACACACCTGGGACTATATGCTTGCATCAAAAGAGGGCTTCAAGCTGAGAATGGCACCAGCAGCTTCCATCTGCAACAGAGAGGCAGGGAAAGGACAGGGACAGAGAATTCAGTGGAAAGACTGCGAGAATTCTGCTCCCACAGATCATTCCTGCTCACAGTGTCTCTTGTAGAAAGGGGACAGCATTGCAGGCAGCTTGGACTGAGCATGTGGGGTTTGTTGTTTAGGAAACCATGTCAGGCTTTTCCATTCTTTCCCTACAAACAGGAAAACTTCTCCTGGGCCTGTGTGCAGGCAGAGCCCTGAGGAGAGCACGTGGCACATGGTGCAGTGGGCTGGGACAGCCAGCTGCAGAGCTGAAGGGAAGAAGCCCAAAGTGTCACAATGGCTCCTTGGCTTCATGTGCATCACCTGTGTCACAATGGTCTCCTTGATTCCATGAGGCCCCACTGGGTCACAATGGCTCCTTGCTTCCATGAGATTCCGCAATGTCACCATGGTCTCCTTCGATCCGCATTGTCATAATGGACAATTGGTTCCATGAGGCCCCGCTGTGTCACAATGGCCTCTTGGTTCCATAGGTTTTCTATTGTAACAATGGACTCCTTGGTTCTAGGAGCTCCCCTGCTTTTTGCAGAGGTGTCTTTGGTTCCAACAAGGCCCCGCTGTGTCTCAGTGCACCCTGGCTTCCATGCGTATCTGGAGTATCACAAAGGCTCCTTGGTTCCACGAGGTCCTGCTGTGTCACAATGGATCCTGTGCGCCATGAGGCCCTACAAAGTCATCATGGAGCCTTGGTTCCATGTGGTTCCATTGTGTCCCAGTGGTCGCCTCGGTTCCATGAGTTTCCTTAGTGTCACAATGCTCTCCATGCTTCCATGATTCCCCACAATGTCACAATGCTCTCCATACTTCCATGAGGCCCTGCTTTGCCACAATGGTCCCCTTGTGTCCATGAGGCCCTGCTGTGTCCCAATGGACGTATGGTTCCATGAGGTTCCGTGGTGTCCCCATGGTCTTCTTGAATCCGCAGTGTAACAATGGACCATTGGTTCCCTGCGGCCTGGCTGTGTCTCAATGGGCTCCTTGATTCCATGATTCCCCACGGTGTCACCATGGAGCCTTGTTTCTAGGAGGTTCTGTACTGTCACAATTGTCTCCTTGATCCCATGAGCCCCTGCAGTGTCACAATGGCTCCTTGGTTCCATGAGGAACACAAAAGCTTTGCATCAACACTGAGCTACAGCTGCGGAACACACCTGGGAGCATGTGCTTGCATCAAAAGAGGGCTTCAAGCTGAGAATGGCACCAGCAGCTTCCATCTGCAACAGAGAGGCAGGGAAAGGACAGGGACAGAGAATTCAGTGGAAAGACTGCGAGAATTCTGCTCCCACAGATCATTCCTGCTCACAGTGTCCCTTGTAGAAAGGGGACAGCATTGCAGGCAGCCTGGAGTGAGCATGTGGGGTTTGTTGTTTAGGAAACCATGTCAGGCTTTTCCATTCTTTCCTTAGAAACAGGAAAACTTCTCCTGGGCATGTGTGCAGGCAGAGCCCTGAGGAGAGCACGTGGCACATGGTGCAGTGGGCTGGGACAGCCAGCTGCAGAGCTGAAGGGAAGAAGCCCAAAGTGTCACAATGGCTCCTTGGCTTCATGTGCATCACCTGTGTCACAATGGTCTCCTTGATTCCATGAGGCCCCACTGGGTCACAATGGCTCCTTGCTTCCATGAGGTTCCGCAGTGTCACCATGGTCTCCTTCGATCCGCATTGTCATAATGGACAATTGGTTCCATGCGGCCCCGCTGTGTCACAATGGCCCCTTGGTTCCATAGGTTTTCTATTGTAACAATGGACTCCTTGGTTGTATGAGCTCCCCTGCTTTTTGCAGAGGTGTCTTTGGTTCCAACAAGGCCCCGCTGTGTCTCAGTGCACCCTGGCTTCCATGCGCATCTGGAGTATCCCAAAGGCTCCTTGGTTCCACACGCATCTGGAGTATCACAAAGACTCCTTGGTTCCACGAGGTCCTGCTGTGTCACAATGGATCCTGTGCACCATGAGGCCCTACAAAGTCATCATGGAGCCTTGGTTCCATGTGGTTCCATTGTGTCCCAGTGGTCGCCTTGGTTCCATGAGTTTCCTTAGTGTCACAATGCTCTCCATGCTTCCATGATTCCCCACAATGTCACAATGCTCTCCATACTTCCATGAGGCCCTGTTTGCCACAATGGTCCCCTTGTGTCCATGAGGCCCTGCTGTGTCCCAATGGACGTATGGTTCCATGAGGTTCCGTGCTGTCCCCATGGTCTTCTTGAATCCGCAGTGTAACAATGGACCATTGGTTCCCTGCGGCCTGGCTGTGTCTCAATGGGCTCCTTGATTCCATGATTCCCCATGGTGTCACCATGGAGCCTTGTTTCTAGGAGGTTCTGTACTGTCACAATTGTCTCCTTGATCCCATGAGCCCCTGCAGTGTCACAATGGCTCCTTGGTTCCATGAGGAACACAAAAGCTTTGCATCAACACTGAGCTACAGCTGCGGAACACACCTGGGAGCATGTGCTTGCATCAAAAGAGGGCTTCAAGCTGAGAATGGCACCAGCAGCTTCCATCTGCAACAGAGAGGCAGGGAAAGGACAGGGACAGAGAATTCAGTGGAAAGACTGCGACAATTCTGCTCCCACAGATCATTCCTGCTCACAGTGTCCCTTGTAGAAAGGGGACAGCATTGCAGGCAGCCTGGACTGAGCATGTGGGGTTTGTTGTTTAGGAAACCTGCTCAGGCTTTTCCATTCTTTCCTTAGAAACAGGAAAACTTCTCCTGGGCATGTGTGCAGGCAGAGCCCTGAGGAGAGCAGGTGGCACATGGTGCAGTGGGCTGGGACAGCCAGCTGCAGAGCTGAAGGGAAGAAGCCCAAAGTGTCACAATGGCTCCTTGGCTTCAAGTGCATCACCTGTGTCACAATGGTCTCCTTGATTCCATGAGGCCCCACTGGGTCACAATGGCTCCTTGCTTCCATGAGGTTCCGCAGTGTCACCATGGTCTCCTTCGATCCGCATTGTCATAATGGACAATTGGTTCCATGCGGCCCCGCTGTGTCACAATGGCCCCTTGGTTCCATAGGTTTTCTATTGTAACAATGGACTCCTTGGTTGTATGAGCTCCCCTGCTTTTTGCAGAGGTGTCTTTGGTTCCAACAAGGCCCCGCTGTGTCTCAGTGCACCCTGGCTTCCATGCGCATCTGGAGTATCCCAAAGGCTCCTTGGTTCCACACGCATCTGGAGTATCACAAAGACTCCTTGGTTCCACGAGGTCCTGCTGTGTCACAATGGATCCTGTGCACCATGAGGCCCTACAAAGTCATCATGGAGCCTTGGTTCCATGTGGTTCCATTGTGTCCCAGTGGTCGCCTCGGTTCCATGAGTTTCCTTAGTGTCACAATGCTCTCCATGCTTCCATGATTCCCCACAATGTCACAATGCTCTCCATACTTCCATGAGGCCCTGTTTGCCACAATGGTCCCCTTGTGTCCATGAGGCGCTGCTGTGTCCCAATGGACGTATGGTTCCATGAGGTTCCGTGCTGTCCCCATGGTCTTCTTGAATCCGCAGTGTAACAATGGACCATTGGTTCCCTGCGGCCTGGCTGTGTCTCAATGGGCTCCTTGATTCCATGATTCCCCATGGTGTCACCATGGAGCCTTGTTTCTAGGAGGTTCTGTACTGTCACAATTGTCTCCTTGATCCCATGAGCCCCTGCAGTGTCACAATGGCTCCTTGGTTCCATGAGGAACACAAAAGCTTTGCATCAACACTGAGCTACAGCTGCTGAACACACCTGGGAGCATGTGCTTGCATCAAAAGAGGGCTTCAAGCTGAGAATGGCACCAGCAGCTTCCATCTGCAACAGAGAGGCAGGGAAAGGACAGGGACAGAGAATTCAGTGGAAAGACTGCGACAATTCTGCTCCCGCAGATCATTCCTGCTCACAGTGTCCCTTGTAGAAAGGGGACAGCATTGCAGGCAGCCTGGACTGAGCATGTGGGGTTTGTTGTTTAGGAAACCTGCTCAGGCTTTTCCATTCTTTCCCTACAAACAGGAAAACTTCTCCTGGGCCTGCGTGCAGGCAGAGCCCTGAGGAGAGCACGTGGCACATGGTGCAGTGGGCTGGGACAGCCAGCTGCAGAGCTGAAGGGAAGAAGCCCAAAGTGTCACAATGGCTCCTTGGCTTCATGTGCATCACCTGTGTCACAATGGTCTCCTTGATTCCATGAGGCCCCACTGGGTCACAATGGCTCCTTGCTTCCATGAGATTCCGCAATGTCACCATGGTCTCCTTCGATCCGCATTGTCATAATGGACAATTGGTTCCATGAGGCCCCGCTGTGTCACAATGGCCTCTTGGTTCCATAGGTTTTCTATTGTAACAAAGGACTCCTTGGTTCTAGGAGCTCCCCTGCTTTTTGCAGAGGTGTCTTTGGTTCCAACAAGGCCCCGCTGTGTCTCAGTGCACCCTGGCTTCCATGCGTATCTGGAGTATCCCAAAGGCTCCTTGGTTCCACGAGGTCCTGCTGTGTCACAATGGATCCTGTGCGCCATGAGGCCCTACAAAGTCATCATGGAGCCTTGGTTCCATGTGGTTCCATTGTGTCCCAGTGGTCGCCTTGGTTCCATGAGTTTCCTTACTGTCACAATGCTCTCCATACTTCCATGAGGCCCTGCTTTGCCACAATGGTCCCCTTGTGTCCATGAGGCGCTGCTGTGTCCCAATGGACGTATGGTTCCATGAGGTTCCGTGGTGTCCCCATGGTCTTCTTGAATCCGCAGTGTAACAATGGACCATTGGTTCCCTGCGGCCTGGCTGTGTCTCAATGGGCTCCTTGATTCCATGATTCCCCATGGTGTCACCATGGAGCCTTGTTTCTAGGAGGTTCTGTACTGTCACAATTGTCTCCTTGATCCCATGAGCCCCTGCAGTGTCACAATGGCTCCTTGGTTCCATGAGGAACACAAAAGCTTTGCATCAACACTGAGCTACAGCTGCGGAACACACCTGGGAGCATGTGCTTGCATCAAAAGAGGGCTTCAAGCTGAGAATGGCACCAGCAGCTTCCATCTGCAACAGAGAGGCAGGGAAAGGACAGGGACAGAGAATTCAGTGGAAAGACTGCGACAATTCTGCTCCCACAGATCATTCCTGCTCACAGTGTCCCTTGTAGAAAGGGGACATCATTGCAGGCAGCCTGGAGTGAGCATGTGGGGTTTGTTGTTTAGGAAACCTGCTCAGGCTTTTCCATTCTTTCCTTAGAAACAGGAAAACTTCTCCTGGGCCTGTGTGCAGGCAGAGCCCTGAGGAGAGCACGTGGCACATGGTGCAGTGGGCTGGGACAGCCAGCTGCAGAGCTCAAGGGAAGAAGCCCAAAGTGTCACAATGGCTCCTTGGCTTCATGTGCATCACCTGTGTCACAATGGTCTCCTTGATTCCATGAGGCCCCACTGGGTCACAGTGGCTCCTTGCTTCCATGAGGTTCCGCAGTGTCACCATGGTCTCCTTCGATCCGCATTGTCATAATGGACAATTGGTTCCATGCGGCCCCGCTGTGTCACAATGGCCCCTTGGTTCCATAGGTTTTCTATTGTAACAATGGACTCCTTGGTTGTATGAGCTCCCCTGCTTTTTGCAGAGGTGTCTTTGGTTCCAACAAGGTCCAGCTGTGTCTCAGTGCACCCTGGCTTCCATGCGTATCTGGAGTATCCCAAAGGCTCCTTGGTTCCACGCGCATCTGGAGTATCACAAAGGCTCCTTGGTTCCACGAGGTCCTGCTGTGTCACAATGGATCCTGTGCACCATGAGGCCCTACAAAGTCATCATGGAGCCTTGGTTCCATGTGGTTCCATTGTGTCCCAGTGGTCGCCTTGGTTCCATGAGTTTCCTTAGTGTCACAATGCTCTCCATGCTTCCATGATTCCCCACAATGTCACAATGCTCTCCATACTTCCATGAGGCCCTGCTTTGCCACAATGGTCCCCTTGTGTCCATGAGGCGCTGCTGTGTCCCAATGGACGTATGGTTCCATGAGGTTCCGTGCTGTCCCCATGGTCTTCTTGAATCCGCAGTGTAACAATGGACCATTGGTTCCCTGCGGCCTGGCTGTGTCTCAATGGGCTCCTTGATTCCATGATTCCCCATGGTGTCACCATGGAGCCTTGTTTCTAGGAGGTTCTGTACTGTCACAGTTGTCTCCTTGATCCCATGAGCCCCTGCAGTGTCACAATGGCTCCTTGGTTCCATGAGGAACACAAAAGCTTTGCATCAACACTGAGCTACAGCTGCTGAACACACCTGGGAGCATGTGCTTGCATCAAAAGAGGGCTTCAAGCTGAGAATGGCACCAGCAGCTTCCATCTGCAACAGAGAGGCAGGGAAAGGACAGGGACAGAGAATTCAGTGGAAAGACTGCGACAATTCTGCTCCCACAGATCATTCCTGCTCACAGTGTCCCTTGTAGAAAGGGGACATCATTGCAGGCAGCCTGGACTGAGCATGTGGGGTTTGTTGTTTAGGAAACCTGCTCAGGCTTTTCCATTCTTTCCTTAGAAACAGGAAAACTTCTCCTGGGCCTGTGTGCAGGCAGAGCCCTGAGGAGAGCACGTGGCACATGGTGCAGTGGGCTGGGACAGCCAGCTGCAGAGCTCAAGGGAAGAAGCCCAAAGTGTCACAATGGCTCCTTGGCTTCATGTGCATCACCTGTGTCACAATGGTCTCCTTGATTCCATGAGGCCCCACTGGGTCACAATGGCTCCTTGCTTCCATGAGGTTCCGCAGTGTCACCATGGTCTCCTTCGATCCGCATTGTCATAATGGACAATTGGTTCCATGCGGCCCCGCTGTGTCACAATGGCCCCTTGGTTCCATAGGTTTTCTATTGTAACAATGGACTCCTTGGTTCTAGGAGCTCCCCTGCTTTTTGCAGAGGTGTCTTTGGTTCCAACAAGGCCCCGCTGTGTCT